>NC_084951.1:4221267-4321267 GCF_949316205.1 Platichthys flesus | reverse complement strand
ACAGCTCGGCTTCTTCTTGTTGCAACTCACTCATTTCCTGGTTCAATTAGCCCGGCTAATCATTTAATCATTAGGAAATAAACTGTTTGAGCAGAGTCCTGGCCCCTGGAATCAAAGCTATTGATATTTCACTGTCTGGATTTTTATTCCCCCACCCACAACTGACTGATATTAAAATAGAATACGAAGCTGAAAACTATTATGTTTCATATTTCTATATCAATGTTTGTTTGAACCTGATAATCATCTCATCAGCTCTATAGAGCATTTTAGTGTCTCTCAGCACATTGTTTTGGTTTTATGGCCCTCAGTTAACAATCTTTATAACCAACTATAGACTATATAAAAAGACAATTCCCCCCATCGTCCTAAAATGGAGCCAAAATATGGGCCTTGCCATCTTGTGCTGGGGATGTCATTTGGAGCTTGAAGAGTACATGGTGTAGAACTGCAGTATCAAAGTCCAACCCTATATTCAGGCTCGACCAATCACAAGTCAGTCTCAGCTGTAAGTTATTATGTTTTACCCTGTTTTTCTTGTAAGAAATAACAAATTTAAACTTAAACATACATCCATGTGATAAGGACGACCTAAAATGACAGACACTATCTTTGAGAAGTTTTTAGTTTCATCCGTGTCCAATCTACTAACATGGAGGAGGCGGGCTTTGTGATCTATAGAACTTATTAACATTAAAACAGAATAATTACCGTCTTTATCTTTAATATCCCAAAATATGAAATTGCCTATACAGCCCTTTCCACTTTATAAGAACATCAGTCTCACTGCGCACAAATCACATTAAGAAACACAAATTACTTCAATCCTGGCAGTAAGAAGCTAAGGAGCAAGACAGGGCGATGTGGCTTTCTCTCTTGTGTTCAATAAACTTGTCACCCAAGAGACCAGCAAATTGATGAGAGGGATGCATCCTTGAGGGGGAAAAAAGACATGGAAGTCTGGAAAGAGAGAGGAGAAAGGGGAAGTAGCACACAGAGAGGGAACCGACAGGCTTGCATGGCCTGAATTCTCTACCCGTCCCAGAGCTGCAGTCGTTCTACCTCTGCAACATGCAGTACTGCAGTGTATGTCTGTGTGTGTGTGTGTGAGTGTGTGTGTGTGTGTCTGTATGTGCTGTGTGCTTCCAAGCATATAACCTGGTCATGTCTATATTTTATGTTTATGGGGTGAGTGTGCGTGTGTACATTTTTGTCGACGATGACAAATGAAGCAGTAAGAGACTGTGTGTGTGTGTGTATGTGTGTGTGTGTGTGTGTGTGTGTGTGTGTTCTGGGTATTACTCTGTAAGCTTCTGTGTGTGTTCATGCGCAAATATCAACTTTAGAGGAGCAGGCGCGACACATGAAATCCTTTTCATAGAAGGATTTTCAGTAGATTAGGGAGAGAATCCCTCCGCTACGCCGTCTGCGCTTCACTCCAGCAATCTTGGCCCACACACTCATCAAACAGGCAGCCCTGCTTCACCCTGCACACCTCCACTCTGATCCGACATCAAACAGAATCATTACACCCATAGTGTTTTATCATTAACCTCACTCAGATGCCTGCTGAAAGCTTCACCGGTGAGTGCTCTCTCAAGATTAATCTGCGTGGCAGCTCCGTCAAGATCAAAACTACAATAGGTAAAGGTGTTGTGCATTCAGAAGTTCAGCAGCACATGAGCTCGGGGAGGAGGATTGTATGTAGGTCATGGTGCTGCATGTGTGTGGGTGCTCCTGTTGGGTACCCTGTATCAGGTTGGAGATAGGCTGTCTACTTGTCTATTCTGGGACTGTGCTGTTCCCTGCATTCCTGCCCTTATATTGGAAATGGGGAAGAAGAGGAGAGGGCTAGGGACAGCTGGACGCTGGCAGAGAGGGAGGGAGAGACATAGTGGTATAGGCAGTCAGGGAGTCCTAGTAGGGAAGGTCAGTGGGGGTGTGACATGGCCCCTGGGGGACACTTGCGCAGTACAGGTGGTGTAACAGAGCAGCTGCCAGCCTATCTATATGTGCGGCCCCCACCAGGTGGAGTGAAACCAGTCGAGCAGCAGTATCTGTCACTCTCGCTCACCGTGATATTTTCATTTTAGGAATATGGCCCGACAGCGGTGCCGCGCTAATACAACGGGCCGTCGCTGCCATCACATACTCAACCTTTTCTCTCACTGACCATGTCACATGCCCTGTGTCTCAGGCTCCGAGTACTCCTCTGAGCTCTCCCTCTCTCTTCCTAGCAAGTGGCTTCAGGTGACGGTCTCCATCTTGCGGCGCAAACGTGTCAGAGCCAGACCCGGAAACCTCCGAGAGCATCACTTCCTGTCACGTCATCATCCTTAGGACAAAAACTATTGACGCTGCTATGACAAAATAACCATTAAAATCCACTTAAAACTGTGATAATCTTCTGTAATGCACCATTTAAATTAGGCGGATTGAGACAAACCATACTAATGAAGGCCCCTGTGCATACCTGATGAAGATTTTTGCCATTTGGTAATGAGCTTAATGCAAGGCGCACTACAGTAATGAAACAAGTTGACCTGTGGTCAGGCTGTAAACTTTATCTTCTGTGGCTGGCTGTATTCCTGTTAATTACCCACTGACTACAGGCAAAGGGAAGAGTGGGATGTATCAAACTGAGTGCAGACATTTAGGGTGGATCTAATATTTACAGGACTGTGATGAGAATTGCTGAAGTGGTGTAAGATAAAAGTCCATCAGAGACCAGACTGTAACTCCTGGACTGAGACTCGGCACTTAATGGGCTGTTGCCCCCCCCCCCCCCCCCCCCCCCCCCTCCGTCGCAAGCCCCTTGTCATGAGGTTAGCGGTGCTGCTGCAGTCCGCTGCAGACACTGGCTGGGCTGGCTCCTCATCCACCAGTGGCCCCTCCTCCCCCCCTGCATTCGGACGTGAGCAGGACCGGCTGCGTGAGCAGCACCGGCAGCGGCTGACTCAGCGCTATACCCGCGCCTGATTGGTTGATCAGAGAGGGAGACAGGAGTGTAACAGGACCCTTTATCCTCTGCTCAGCCACTTCCTCGCTCCCTTACTCTCTCCTCAAGATAAAACACGTCTGTTGGACAAAAAAGCTACCTGACCTTGCCTGGCTGCTCAGTTCGGGTGCCATACAGAGCGGCTACCATAAGTTGCGGTGCTGATCTCTTTCTTTATCGGCCGGCAGCCCTTTCAGGGTTACTGTGGTGTGGGATGATGGTATCTCTAAAGTGTACCTCCATACTTGGAAGCAACTCTGACAGTATCTCCACACACATAAACATGGCGAGCGGGTACTTATTTGACCTTGTGCCCATATTCCATCCACGCTGAGCTCTCTTCAGGGTGGATTTGTTTAAAATACCATTACCAGCTTTAGTTACAGTTGCTAAATGTTGTTCTTGACGGGATCTTTAATGTCTCTATAGGATATCATTACCAAGTCTGTCCGCAGCGTGCATACTTTGTGATTATTGCGGTGTTTATCTCCCTCCGCTGTTGATTTTACCTCACAATGATTTAATCCTCAAAGTGGTTTTATTCTTTAACCTTTTAATCTAACGGCAACACCCTTAAGACGATCAATACCTATTTAGATGATATATTTAATTAAATCCCCTTCTCTCACACATACTCTGTCGCCACCTTTCTCTGTAAACCACCACAACGCCACAAAACTAGAAAATCAAGGTCTTTATCCTCCATCACTGTAACCTGACTGGACTCTTGGGGACTTTGTCTTTTCTTAAACTGATACCACATTAATGTAAAGAGGATAGTGACACTTCATTGAGTTATATCACTAAATATAAATCCACTGAGTGTAAGCTGGAACACTGCAGCAAGAAGACCACCTTCCTGTGCATGAACTGTTTAACCAGCCTTAACTGCCCCTCTGACCTGTCCTCAGTACAGTGACACACCATCAGAATTTGCAATGAGATTCTAAAAAACATGTCAACGTGCAGCGGAAAGAACCTATCTGAGCCAGCACTGCCGCATTTTATTTTAGGGGATAGAAAATGCCGTGATGTAGCTTCTAAAATGAGAAAGAAGCAGCGTTTAGGAATCCGGGGACAGACAGTAGTCCTAATTATCTGCTCGTAAAGTCACATAAGGATATAAAAAAACGCAGGCTGCTACGTCCTGCACGCAGTGCTGTCACTAAACTGGTAACACAGAACAAAGGGGGATAAACGGAGACAGCTCGGATAGAAAGGAATGCTGGGAAAAGCTTCAGTTGCTCAAGTGAGAGGAGCTCAGATTAAGAGAATAAAGGGCACGGCTGAAGTTAAATGAAACAATTTACCTTGTGCATGTTCTTTTTATTTTAAAGGAGATCTTTGAATGGCCTTTAAGAAGTGAAGAATCATCCGCACTTGATCCACATGCAGCGGCTGCCAAACCGCAGTACAGCCACCCCCTGTCTTCACCTTTCTGTCCCAACCCCCCCCCCCCCCCAAAACCTACCTATGCAGGCTGACATCATTCTGAGCATGCTGTTATACCCCCCACCGACCCGTTGCATTATCTTAACTCCACCCTCCTCCCTTAACGAACCACCTCCACTGATGCCAAACTGTGCTATTTTAGCTACGCATTCATCACAGGCTGCAGCAGGGCCACAGAGGTGTGATATTTGCTCTGTCGAGAAAACAGAGTTTAAGTCCGAAAGGCGGCCGCTGTGCTGGCACGTAGAGAGTGAGAGGCTTCATCAAAGCTGCTCTGTTTAGGGGATTGAAAGAGGCCCAAGCTAGTTAGAGCCATCTAGATTAGAATCTGTGGCAGATCAGATTCTCAGCCGCCTGCGTGAAGACGTATGTGCAAGGACGGGTAAGTGTGATTAAAGTGAGTCAACAAAGCTTTTCGGCTTAAAGGCAAACTAAAGTTTACGCTGGATGAAGACAAAGGGCTAAGATGAAGCCTAAACTACAATGAGGGTTTAATGATTTTCTTATCAGCTGTTCAGAGACAAGTCATTTGGCTCCAGTTAAACAAAAGCACACAACAAAAGTACGTGTTTGCTTCTCCACTGGAGAAAAGCTCATTACCTGCACCTTTCCCTGGTTCATGGACGCTGAATATTTGTATTGAAGAAGCTTTTAAACCACTTCCTGCTCAGTAGATATACTTAAAGATCTTTATACCTTTTTCTCCTCTAATTTTCAAACTTTCCAAGAGAATATTTTTTGAATATTTTTTTTTTTTCATATCAGCCCTGACCCCTCTTCCCACATCCTCCCCTCCTCCTCAAGCGACCTTGTGGCTGAACCTGACTGCCCTGCTGCCCTGCAGCCTTATTGTTCACATAACAAAACCAGAAGAGTTCAGTCACTGTCCATCTCTTCCTGCCACAGCCACAGACTGACCACTGGAGACACATGAAAGCGGCTCAGCTCTGACAGAGCCGTCCTCCACCACCATGATGCAACACAGAAATGTATTGAGTTATGTGACCAACATGACTTCCTGGTTAATGCAACCGATTAACAACTTTTTTTTAATCAACTTGTTTACCACTGCACAAAGAAATAACTTAAGTCCATGGTTTATCTGTTTTATGGCGTACAGTCTCTTTCAAAGGTAACGACATGCAGGAGTGGCGAGGAGTCACTCTCTTCAGATAAGATGCTTGATGACAGCCCACTGTTGTTTTCAAAGACATAAGGCACTAAAAAAACATATCTTAAAGTCTATAGGACACAATTACCAGTCTGATTCTGGAGAGCTACTTGGTGCCACTGCCGGTACTATTTCAGACCAGGAACGAGATTTGATTCAATCAAGGTGATGTGCTCATGTCGCAGGATGTGACTGGGAAAATGTTTTCACTTGGCTAGGTGGAACAGCCTCAGGCCAATATACAGCCCACTCACGCTGCTCACTCAAACCTATAGTTTCTACAGTAGCCCTGCTGCTGATACAGCACTACTGCGGCTGTGTAAAGCCCAGTGCTACAGATGGTAATCCGGCTATCATATACTGTAATAGTCTCTGAGCAACAAAATGGAAGCAATTATCTCAAAGCACACAACGATCGGTGGAACAGATCACAACGCATAACTCTTTATGGGTGTGGGAGATTTACTTTCGCCGACAGACTCTCTCTCTCTCTCTCTGTCTCTCTCTCTCTCTCTGTGTAATTCATGTTCATTACGATCCCACACTCTTCCTCTTTGCCCCTCTTTTACTTTGTCTAATGATCATTTGTTCCCGGCCATTTCTTGTTAGACATGCCCCCCCTCCACCTCGCACTGACATTTCAAAGTACTATCGTTTTAACTTTACACCAGCGCTGCTTCCAGTCTACCATTCACTCTTTTGTCCTTTACCTCTTCCAACCCTTCTTCTCTGTCTCCTTTTTCCCCCTCTTCAATAACACAGGTTCTAAGCTGTGAGGTGATGACAGAAGAATGTTAACTAGCCCAGTTCTGATTCTCCTCTTCTTATATATATGTATATATACTTACAAGAGGGGCAGCTGGGCAGGGGGCTTGATCAGAGCCTTTCCCTGACTCGTTGATCTGTAGTTTGACTGACAGACTCACCAACTGACCGGCTCATTTTTTACCGGCTGAAAGGAACCGGCTGCTTTTGTTGCTTTGCTGGCGTCTCCACTCGTGTTCCTCTAACAGCAGCCCTACCAGCCCTGTATCCCTGCATGTAGCAGGCCGCGTGTACACCTCCCAGATACTCTTCAATTTGCAGCACTCTGCATGCTGCTCCTAATTACTCTCCTCCTCCAGTAGGCTGAGGGGAGACGTGGGCTTGAGGCCCCACATTGGCAGGGCACATGTGAGGGAACGCACATTCTTGTATGTGCACAGAAATTATAGACAAAAATGCATCACATGAAACAACTGCTTTGAGCCAAACGCTAACACCAACATGCTAACATTCTGACAATGACATTGCTGACACGCTGATGTCAGGTCATAACATAAGTTGCTATCTATTATTAATTAGCACTAAAAAACATTTTGATCTGCTTGAGTCATTAAAATAAAAAACTAGAAATGTCAACTCTCTGGTGATCTAAGAGGGAGTGTCATAGTGCTGCTGCCGGGCGGAACAGGTAACGCAGCGACTCAAACCCCACCTTCATACATCAATGGGAATTCTATAATTTTAGAAAACTTTACACTTGTTTTCCTGAAAACCTTTATTCAGGTCACTATGATTTAAAGTGGAACACAAACAGATACAACTCGATTTTCAGGGGCCGGTTTCAGTTCTCGACTCGTCCTGCTCTGCTTGAATCTGAAAATCCTCTGTCACCCAGTCTTCATTTACCATTCCTATAACCACTAATGGAAGTAACAATGTGCCCAGGAATACATTATAGTTCAGGTTATACCACTGAACCCTACTTGTAAGTTTGCCTGAGATGCCTCTCTATGCAATATATTGTTGGAACACTGCACTGGTGAATGTGCTCGAAGGTGGCGGCCTCATAATGAAAGGCTGTGATAGGTACTGTTTATTCTACAGCCTGTATGTACTTTGTACTAATTGAAAACAATGGAGTGTTTATTTTGGGGAGCACAAAATATGTGTTGTCATCAGAAGAAACAATTAGAAGAGGAGACGCCTTTTCTATCATTTCTTTGGTCAACTAACAATTACTGTGTCGTAAAATTGTACATGTTATGACCTTATAAACACAGACAGGGTGTAATTACAATATTAGGATGACCGTAAACCCAGGCAGTAATTATGAGGGTGTCAATGTAAGGGGAACCTGCATGGGAAAATGTGCGTGTGTGTGTAATCTCTAGCGAGCGGGGAGTAGTAGTAGCAGTGGGGAGGTAGAGGAGGGGGATGGGGCCCACCACCATCACAGTGCCCTTGTTCCTTTAATTACTTCCCTCTGCTTCACAGCTTCGCTGCATAACAATTATCCTGCATGTTCATTTGAAGGGAGTAGACCCTCTCTCCTCATATCGCACAGCCACGTACAGGCTCCGGTGTCAGCAACATCACTTGATGTACAGAGAATCCTGGTGGGAACCATTAAATTAGACTCTGGCTAATACAACTGTCTTTTATCCCCCCACCCCCACGTCTGTACCATAAACAATAAACAAGAGCAGAAGCTGCCTGTGGCACCGCTCACTCCAGATGTGAAGTCTGTTCTTTGGATCGCATTTTGAGAGCTAAACTTTTTGAGAAGAATATTTTTATAATGTATGATGCTATAATCAATTACACACTGCTGGAATTTGAGATTCTTCAGCTTTTAGAAATTTGTTTGTGGATCTGGTGTGTGCTTTTTATTTGTGACCGCACAAGAGACACATACGCACACACAAATGTGCGTGCACACACACATAATCACAGGCGGATAGGAAGAGGCTGGGGTTTTTGCAGTCAATTGGAGTCTAATTCAAGGAGATGTCTGTTTAATTGATTGAAACAAATTACCTCAACATTGATCCCTGTCCCAGCACAGGGACTGATCGGCTTTTTGGAGGCACACTGTGTGTGTGTTTGTGTGTGTGTGTGTGTGTGTGTGTATGTGTGTGTGTGTGTGTGTGTGTGTGTATGTGTCTACAGCAGGATGATTCGGCTCTGACCCACTCACAGAAATGTATGACTTAATCGCTGATTGATAAATTGTAATTTGGTTTCTGATCATGCCGGATGTTTTCTCAATCGACTCTCAGCTTCTCATTGAGCTGATGCACCATCATTCTCACATTAAAACACTGAGGCGATTAACTAATTGACTTTAAAGGCTGATAATTATGAGAAATTCATTAAGGGTTTCTGAGGCCATTTATTATCAGTGCCTTATCTCTTTTTTCCTTTCATCTGTTGTCATCAGTCTTTTCTTTTTTCATCGAGAGTAATTTGTTAGCCATGGATCAGTGACACATCCACTGCACGGCACTTCTCTAATAAGATCAGTGTCTACTTCAGCACGCTCCTGTAATGACTGAGTGCATGAGCAGTTTGCCCATGTAAACTGTGAAATTATACATTTACTTTGGCTTCAGCTCATCGCTGATACTACAAATAAAAGCTGCTTCTACAGTGGGAGAAACAAATCAGTGAGCTGCTGCTCTCAGTACAGATACATTATCTCCATGTAATGTGTACATATTAGAAAATAGAACATAAACAGCCGGATAAATCAATACTGTGGCTAGCAGCGCTGGCATCGATGGTAAATAATGTATTTGTTCTATTGCGACCCACCGATTGTTTGCTTGTCTGTATACGCATTGAATTCACATTACACCAGTACAAGTGACGCAATCTGTATGTGTATTTTATGTGCACGCCTATTGTTTGAGGAATGACTTTGGGGGGTCCAGATCTACACACCCCCGAGATTCGCTTTCGAGACATAAACATAGAAGAGGATATAATAGACCGAGTCTGTGTCCTTGTATCAGGGCGAGACAACACATACATTACCACTCCGCCACATCTGTTTCAACTTCCATTACTCTTTACCTCTGCTATATTCTGCAGATTGCTGTCGAAGCACACTTACTATAAACATGATTAAAAGAGAAATGAGAGAAATGAAAAAATCCTGACAATAAACTCTGACACTTAATATAAAAACAGCTGAACTTTACAATCTCATCCCTCCTTCCTGCACATACCATCTCTCCTTCTCTTCTGCCCCCCCCCCCCAATACAAGTAGGCAGTGTATGTTTCGTGCACAGTAAAGAGAATAAACTCTCCTGTGCAAACTGAAAATGTCCCCTTTCCTTTTCACAAACCAAACACTGTATTGTTTTTGTTTCCATCCCCATGGAAATAACACCCCACTTACAAGTAATCACTGAAAAAGTTTTTTCTCAAATTTTTTGCCCAACAAGGTTTTATTTTTGTACCTTTTTCAATTTGTCCGTTTCTACAGCACTTCACGGTAAGAAACTGCTTGAAACTGCCCACTTCTCCTTCTATAATGCTATCCTGAAGTTTCAAACAGTTCTCCTTATCTGTACAGGGCGTCTATTGTTCTTTTTCCCATACACAACCTGGCAAGAGTACGTGTTTTTTTTTTACAAATGTGTCTCAATGTGAGCAACGTGCACACAATCATGAATTGCCTGTCTGATGTGTAATGATGAGATGTCACTGGTGCAGGTACATGTGATTAGTTATTGATATTGGTGCTATAAGCCGCCATAGCCGTGCATAGTGATAACATGTGAGGACAGATGCCTTGGCGTCAGCGGAGACTCTCGCTTAATGCGACAAAATTGCAGAGGAATGTTCAGTTTTATTGCAGGTGGAACGCGATGTGCAAACATATGATTAAGGTTTTATTAATGGCCAAACTGTGGTAGTAGAACTGTGGAGCATCCATAAAATCCTATTGTTTGAGAATTAAATAAATCAGAGGCTCCCTTACACACAGTTTGTGAGACTTTGACTTGAGAGTTTTATGCACAGGGCCTTTGCTGTGATTGGAAACAGTGAATCTGAAATTGCTTGTGACAGTGAGGTTGATTGACCTTTGTGCTTTATCAGTGCAGGCACACAGAGGTGAAGCCAACGCTCACACATACAGCACGTACAGTCAGCTGGACTGTAGAGTTTTGCATTAAACTCACACATTCACGTTACAGTCAATGTTCTGCATGACTGATCTGTGTGTAACTACTGCTAATCCCTCACTGGGCCCGTGGATTACTAGCTTTGCTTTTGCCCTTGTGCGGACTCCCAGATGGGGGAAGCCAGTCAACCAGCCAGTCAGTCAGCCGTTAAGTCAGCCAGCTTTACCAGTCAGCCTAGGCGAGCAGGCTGAGAGGGTCAGGGAAAGCCCTAAGAAG
The DNA here is from genome assembly GCF_949316205.1 of Platichthys flesus. Lineage (NCBI taxonomy): Eukaryota > Metazoa > Chordata > Actinopteri > Pleuronectiformes > Pleuronectidae > Platichthys > Platichthys flesus. The sequence goes on along the minus strand of NC_084951.1, from coordinate 4,310,471 downwards.
AAGCTGGATGTCTCCAAGTGTGTGTGTGTGTGTGTGTGTGTGTGTGTGTGTGGGATGGATGTCTTGTGGCGTACGAGTCAAAGTGGTGCTGCTGGTTTACTTTTAGTGGGCCCTCCCCCAGTCGTCCGGCTTTGGCTGTTTCAGCACGGTGCCACAGTCAGCATTGTTGCATATTTAATGTCCTGATGAGAGCTTCCACCTGCTGACACAGGCAAAGTGACAGAACAATACCCACCCACCCACCCCCAAACATACACACACACATATATACGTTGTATACATATATACACACATGCTCGTGCACACCAGCGGTGAACACCCTCATCAATCCAGCCTCTCTCTCGCCTCATCTCACACGCTCACTCGGCACGACTCCATCGGCTCGCGATCCCCACTCCAGTCTGTGCCGCTCATTCGTTTCCCTTTTGTCACCCACTCACTCGCCCCCCCCCCCCCCCCCCCCCCAGCCACTCCACCCCTCTCTCGCCCTCCGCACTGTGCCCTTCTATCTTTGAGTTCTCCCACAGTACGACGACCTTTCCTTCTGGCTCTTACAAATCACAGCAATAAATCCCTCCAACATAAAAACACACTCACCCACTCACAAACACACACACTTTATGCTTGGGGGGGTGGGTCGTAGGGGCTTAATGAATATGTCCCCGGCTGAAAGGTGCATTTTTCACACCCAGTCTATCTCAGTAGCCTCTTCCTCTGCGGCTGCTTGACATCAGAAGCGTCTCTCATATTGATGGCTCATTAGATTTGGAACAAAACTGTCTGTCCATTATTGTAATGTTAAACAATTCTGATTGGCACAAAGCACTTCTACTTGTTTATGGTGCCCAGTCAACACTTTTTTTCTTCTCATACTGTAAGATTGGCAGGAAATATGAACCTGCTGCAGGTCCCTGTCAGCCCAGCAGCTCACACACAGTCAACCAGCCTGGGGTGTACACCAAATTACTGCACTGAAACTGGCCCAAATAACACCTAAACAGGGACAGGTAATCCCTAACTAGGTCACATACAGTATTTATATACAAAGTAGGCCAAAAATACATATGCTAAAACCTGACTCGATTGCTATACCTGCTCCCAGACCACACCTGGATTAGTCATTGTTCAGTACATGTGTACTTCCCATACGTACCTAATCAGAGCTAAAGAATTATCATGCCTGAGTCTGGAAGAAAACCAAGAGATACCCCTGCTTTCTGCTGGCTCAGCAGGCTGCGACAGATCCCATGTAGCCTGACAATGTGGGTTTGACTCAGACCCGTCGTCATAAGTCATTCTCTGATTCTTGCTTCCCATTTTTTCCTGTCACTTTCCCCTTCCCTTAGCCGTCTAGCAAATGCCAAATGATGTTAAACTTTCAGACATCGCTGAGGATTTTGTAAGTGTTGGCCTGTCCACACACAATAACATAATAAGTGACACGAATGGCTTTAGACAGAGAAGTAAACAGGATTTGTAAACAAGTGGGAAGATTTTTTGAAGTGAATAAATAGGGTGAAGACCACCTGCAGCGATTCTCACCTGACCTTTTGCCGCCTGTCTTCCCCACTCTCTCTTCCCCTTTCAGGTTTAAACTCGCTCCCATTGATAAAGATTTAATAACCATCGAACAAAAAAATTGCCCTGTTAAATATAACGTTTGCCTCAGGTGCAGACAGTGTGCAGACAGTGTGACCATAGCCAGGCGTCTAAGTCGAGTAATCTGTCGGAGTCCCGCAGCCAGTCTCCGCTTCTTCCTCTTTCTGACCATGCTCTCGGACCATGCTATCCATTAGCAGGCATTTAATCACTGCACCATTTACTGGAAACTGCTGTCTGTCTGTGGCCTGCGTGTGTGTTTGCGTGTAGTGTGTGTATTATTGGAGCATTATCAGATTCACACCACCCAATCAAAAGGCCTGATAAACGATAAAAGTATTAAAAATAAACCGGAGGCCTGATAAACGATAAAAGTATTAAAAATAAACCGGAAGATGTTCTTCAGAGCGTTGTAGAAAACTTGTCCGCTTTTCCGCAAATAAACTCAAAAGAGCAGAGTGAAAGCGATATCCGAAAATCCATTGCGGCCGAGTGGAAACTGCTGACTGGAGACTTGCCGCTGCATCTCCAGTTTTCTACGGTATGCATCTCTCTGCAGCACCGAGCTGACTGGTCTTAACCGGGCCACGTCAGGGCAGGAAATGTGCGTGAACACACACACACATGACATTAGCTTTGCATATAGAATACCTGGGACACAACACACACACACACATCTTCTCCAATGAGTTTCCACATGATTCGATTCCGCTTGCAGACTCAGTTAAGTTAACTTTCACTCGAATGCGGCGCTGTCAATTTTCCCAACCTGGGATACATACTTCTTTACATTCCATAGTTGCTCTTGTTCATATGGGCATATAAAGAAGTATGTCCCCCAAGCTGGCCACTGTCCTTGGTGGACGCATCAGGGCCCGCACCTTTTCCACCTCCCCCCACAAAACAAATACACCCAACAATCAATGGAGAGGAAAAAATGTTGAATCAGGATCCACGCTGACTGGATGAACATAACTGCTTCGGTTTCCCTCTGGACATCATTGTCTTAGTCGGAAGATTAACTTCACACGGATATGTAAATGTTAAACTTAGGAATAAAAAACAAAACTTCATACGAATACACGCTGAAAGGCCTGTTATAACACTTGAAACAACTTTTCTCGCTGTTTTAAAATTGAGCTGCCCTCACATCATAAAGAAAACTGGAGTTTTGACAATTTAACCGCAGAGGTCACACCGTTTCATTTGCCCTCTGCAACCACCTTGTCACAAAGAAGAAGCCCCACTATTAAAAGTCTTGAGCTTTCTCTCATTACATTAAATTGCCCATTCCCCCCCCCCCCCCCCCCCCCCCCCCCCCCTGAAAGAACAGGTTTAAAAAAAAGCTGCAGTACTACAGTGTAACTCCACTGCCTGGTGACCACGTGCCCGCCCTTCCATGACATACTGTACATCATGGAGCAGCTTCTCACAGACACATGCAGACGCCCGGCACGCGATTCACCTTGAGTGTCAAGCTCAGAGGCGCAGCTGACGCGGTGGAGTGAGGGTGGGGAGGGCGTTAGGTGGGGGTGGCAGGGTGATGGGGATGAAGGTGAAACAAGGGAGATGTTGCACTTACCTACCCAGGCTGATGTTTGCTTCGAGACCCCCCTCCCCTCATCTTTCTCTCTAACTCTCCCTCCTCCTCCTACTCACCCTCCTCCCCTGCTTGAGCTGGGCCGATGCACCAAAGAGTGAAGCAATAAAGAAGAAAAAGGAGACTGAGAGAAGAAGTGCTTCGCTCTCTCTTCTCTCAGTCTGTGTCCCAGGTGCTGCCTCTGCAGTCTCTCTCTCTCTCTCTCTCTCTCTCTCTCTCTCTCTCTCTCATCTCTCTCTCTCTCTCTCTCTCTCTCTTCTCTCTCTCTCTCTCTCTCTCTCTCTCTCTCTTCTCTCTCTCTCTCTCTCTCTCTCCACTTCTTATTCTTTCCATCTTCAACACACTGAAAACTTTTAGTCCGGCACACTGCCGCTGGTCCCACTGGTACTCCACTACTGACAGCAATTTTCTGTTCCCTCTCTCTCTCTCTGTGCCTTTTATCTCTTGCCCTCTCTTTCTCACACACTCTGTACCATGCAGGGTGTAGGCGACCACACTATGCGGTCTCCTCTTGACTGCCCTCTCCCCTCTTTATAGCATGTGCTCTTATGTCTCTCTCTCTCTCTTTCTCCCCTGTTCGCACACTCAACACCAGTCTCTCACCCCCACTTCTCCCTCCATCACACTACAGTGACGTTACAGCTCCATGCTGAGCAGACGGTGGTGAGGATGAGGTCGGCGTGGCACGAGGGCAGGTGTGAGGGGGAAAGCAGAGCCGACTAAAGGAATGTGCACGGGTGTTTGTGTATGTGTGTGAGACACACAGCGTGCACTTCTTTCAGACTGTAAATGTTGTCAGCATTCTTAGCATATGTGCTTGAGTATGTGTGTGTGTGTTTGTATGTGTCTTCAATTGCCCTTGTTGCTTGAGTGAACCCCATTCATCTGAGACCCCACTGCCCCCTCCCATTAGCCTCAGTCCCCGATCCACGAGCAATGGCACACACACACACACAAGCTCACTGACACACACCTCCTCGGCTGTCTCCACTCCTCCCCCCACCCTGTCCTCTCAGGGATCAATACCAATTTATAGGCAAATGCACAAAGGCTGACTTGTGCTTTTAATGAATTGAACCATTGCTAACGTCAGGCATCTAATGAAGGCTCTGAGGGAGGCGTTAAGGAAACCTATGGTGGAAGCAGCAGGAAGCGTATAAGGGTTATCGGGAGTGTGCGTCTCTCTTTGTGCATGCTGCATGTGTGTGTGTGTTTGAATAGAGTGACCAGCTGTTACTGTGACACAATTTTCCAACTGGGCTTCCCCTTCAAATATCTAGTGTTACTATGATAAGGCTATTATTAGTTTTGAAAAATTAAACAGAGATTCTGAACTTTAGAAGGTAAAACAAAAGGGGGGTACACACTCAGTTGACACCCAAGCATGCACTGTTCTTGGAAGCACTGCCAAACTGCAATATCAGTCTTTTTCTAATCAGTCTTTTTCAATCAACATTTCACCTTGAACGACTCGTACATCTGATCAAATCTCCATGAAAGCTCACGCTGAGACTGTTGACACAGCACAATCATCTCTACATAAACATTATTAACAGTCCATTTTCTCCTTAAATTAAGTGGACAGCGACACACGTTTCTATATTTTTTTCCACTTGCATATGCACATATCCACTTAAGTCCGCTGCACAGAGATACTGCATTTTGCTGTTCAACGCTACATGAATTGACTCTTGTTTCTGAGTGTAACAACTGTATCCACTAAACCAATGTGAATATGTCATCCGCTGTAGGCCCCCCAAAGAGACCCTTTGTGTGTTCCTACCACTGTGTAACCAGTGCCATGGGGGCTGCGCACATCAGCTCTGCCCGCCCAGTAATTAAACTAAAAGTCTCTTCCATAAATCACCCTCGTCTTCTCCTCTCTCTCTCAATCCTCCCTTCTTTTCCCTCCCAGAGACTGAACGAAGGTTTTCGTAAATCACCGGCATGGGCTGGTGAACGAAGAGGGGTCTGCACATGTGCACACGTGCCAGCACCCGGACACATTCCAGCCCGGCAGTAGACACATTACCAAAGACTTAAGTTGTAGGCCCACTCTGGCCTCTGTGCCACCATCACCACAATATTGCAGACAGGAATTCAAACTATCCAGAGGGAAATAGACAACTGCTGTAGACTGCAAGGTAAGGGCAGTATGTAACATGCACCCGCACTGCACTAGTATACACAGCTTCACAGGAAATGGATGGAATTTGCCAAACGTCTGGCATGATTTTTGTAATCCCTACAAAAGAGTGTCAAAGTGAAAAGGCATAAACCACTAAGAAACAGAAACCTGTATCCACCTTGTTCTTTCCTGCTCAGTCTCAACATTTGTATTCTCTACAGTTAAACTAACACCGTTCACACCCACTGGTTCGACTGCCAGGCAGAAAGACAGACAGATACCCTTCAAACAGCTGCGTGTCTACTATAACTGCTACAACCATGCCTGCTGTCTCCTATAAAGCAGGGTTGGGACACCCAACACCTTGTCACCTTCAGCAATTCACCATGAGGCCTGTCAGTGCTCCGGATGCTTGACAGACAGCTGACCATGGCTGATCTCCCTGGTATCTGCTAACTGGGTAAAATTAGCCTGGACAGCAAGACGGTGGGGGGGGGGGGGGGTGGCAACAGAGACAGAGGTATGGGAGCATATGCACGACACATTTAGAACCTCGCTTCTACTTTAAACCTCTCCCTCTCTGGAGAGTGACACATGTGTCCTGTCTATAGATAGAGCTGAGGCTCCATGGGCGCTGAGCTTAACACGGGGGGCACATTAAGAACATGCTCATGTAGCGTTTTTACTGATAAACCTCACCTGTCTTGCATTCAATTATAGCCCACGGAGCAGGACTGCACTGTGCTCCTACACCACGATCTACTGCGGCCACACCAAAAGATTTCACATTGTGAGATATATGTATATATGTATTTATATCAATGCTGCTGAAACTGCAATAAAATTCAAACTGCTTCTAAAAACTTTTTTTTAATGAAAGCATATTTGGAAAAAATTTGAATATGAATTGCCTCAACTATCTGTGTGATGTATGCTTATATGCTCTTTATTTACAAATAAATTCAGCCTGCACATATGAGCTAACAACTTAACTTTTCTCCCTTTATATGACAACTTGCAGTACTTCCACTGTGCAATTCATTCTTTGCACAGAGAGATGAGGCATAGGCTCCTGTAAACTAACATTTGTATTAAAAAAATTTTATTTCAATGAATAAGAATATGGTTAAATTAGCCGTCTAGAAATCACTCTGAAGAATCACCTCAGAGTAACCCTGTGACCTTTTAACCTCGTGTGAATGTGTGGAGATGGCTCTCTGTCAATGTGGAGATCACAGGCTGCCGTGGCAATGTAATCTATGTTAAAATAGTTCTACCGAGGAGTGGGGTGTAAAAAAATGTTTTAAAACTGAAAATGCTCATCAGTCCCCAAGCTCATAATCTTTCTGAAAAGAGTAGCTAAGAACAATGTCTGTATACGGTGTGTGAAGATGATCAGACAAAGCACAGTCTTACACACACAAACACGTTGACAAATATGAAGTGAGTAAACACACTGTGTAAAAAAATATATTTTACAAGCATCTAAACAAGCACACAGACACTTTCACACCTACCGTAGTAAGCGAGGGATGGTGGCCCATGCTGAGTGAAGCGGTCACTGCAGGCAGGCTCTCTCTTCCCTCGGAGCTGAATCAGCGATGGAGAGTTTAAGGATGCGGAGAGGAAAAGAGGAGGAGGAGGAGAGGAGGAGGAGCAGTGAAAAGAGAGGAGAGGAGAGAAAAGAAGAGGGCCATGGGACTTGCAATGTCTTTTTCTCTCTCTCTCTGTTTTGCTGGATGGGGTGGAAAAGGAAAAGGGGGGGGAAATATAAGACCCAGTGCAGGAAGAAAAGAGAGCAAAAATAATGGGAAGAATAGAGGTTTGTTTGAGAGGATTCGATTTGAAATGATGACTGGGCAATGAGATGCGTCAGCCAGCAGCTGCCCATCCCTCCAAACTACACCAGGCCATGTAAAGTTAGAAAGAAGACAGCTGATCGGACTGCCAGAGAAGGAGATGGAGCGAGATAGTGAGTGCTGACAGAGCTGAAGGACAAATCAGGAAGAGGGATGCAGGGAGGGAGGGGGCTGGGAGAATGAAAGAGTGAGTAAGAGATGTATGGAGGCATGAGAAGGAAGGGAAGGGTGATGGATGCAAGAAAAGAAAAAAAAACTGGATAAATCATGGTGGGAGGTAAGGATAAAGATTTGAGGAACCAAGTTTAGATTGCTAAAGGGTGGGGGAAGCACGAAATTATAGAAAAATCTAAAAAGTGGTAGGTAACAACAAGCTGTATTGATAGAATTGCTTTTTTTTAAAGAAATCTCAATTATCTCTTACTCGTTTAAGTCTTTCTCGTCCTTTTGCCCCCATATTCCACTTTCTCGATTTCTTGTCCAGGAGTCGGTGAGAACGCTTCCTCCAAAGTAACGAGATGAAGGGACCACCTCAAAACTTTGCAATTTGACATCAAGTTGTTGGCACCAAAAAAAAGATTCTAAAAACAAAAAGGTCAACTGACAAGGCAGCGTTTGGACATTAATGTTTGTTTTTTCGGTTGGACGCTAATAGAAAATAAGACAAGAAGTAAGTTGAAGTGAGAGAACTGCAACTGTTGGGGCAACAAGGGAGAGGTTCAGCGAGATCAGAGGAAGCCCCCACCATCCCAGGGTTTTTATACCAAGGTAAGAACCAGAGCCATGCACCCTTCCACCAGCCCGCCTGCGCTGCCATGCTCCACGACCTTATTTAGTGAAGCGTGGCAAAAAATAGCCTCTCGAGTGCTGCTGGGGGTGTCCGGGTTAAAGAGGCTGGGTGGGAAAGTGGGAGGGGCAGGGCGGGGAAGACTGGGAGGTGAGGTAGAGGGGCGTCAAAGAAGGCTGCTGGTGATGATGCAGTCACTTTCAATCATTCTCTCTGCAGTTTGATTACTCTGGTCTGCGCTCGATTTACCCTTCTTTATCACCTATCTTTTTATTTCTGTAGTCGACTCTTGGTGTGTCACATTACTTTGCTATACCCTGCGATACTCAGGCTGCTCCTCTTACAGTCTGTCTGCACCATTTACATTTAGCCTACTCATTTGGCTGATGCATTCGTACAAAGTGACTTACAACCATAGACTGTATATACAAACGCTTACCACTGAGGAACAACACTGAAGCTTCAGTTCAGTAGGAGACTTTGAAGCTGAATCTTTTGCAGATTCAAGAGGTTCTTGAGAATAGAAGGGGACGCCCCTGCTCTGATAGCACTTGGTAGCTTCTTCCACCATCGAAAAACCACCAATGCGATTTGTCTGAACTACCTTGTGTGCAGGGACGGCAATACCAGATCAAAGTCCTTGTGAGAAGGAGCACGACTGAATTCAAGTAGGTGTGTACATACCCAGAAGTCACTCTGTAGGCAAATATTAGAGATATGAATTTGAAGAGAGAGGTAGCCAGTGGAGGTTAATGGGTGGTGAAGTGACATGTGAACTTTAGACTGATCAATGACTGGATGCCACCAGATCTATCCTTAGCCACCATGCTCCTACTGGGTTCGGCTATTTAACAGTTTTAGATTACTTTTGATGCATGTTTTGAGATTATAAAACAAAATGGAATAACTTCTGCCCCAACATTTTTTTTTAATTCCTTTAACGCTGAATGTTAAATCCTCTATAAAGCCCAGCTTTGGACCAATTGGAGCCTGAACAAGGAAGGTGTCGATTGTGCAATAAATGCCTAAATATATTTCTATCTTATCCCCCTTATTTCCCATTGGTAAATTTGCAGCTCCAAATTGATTCCAAATTATTAGTTGTTTTACTACACTTAACCCTGATTCGGTTCATTGCATCCTCATTAGTTCTTTATTGTTCTGTAAGGTTCTATATTAAATATAATGTTAAATCACTGCACTGCCCTTTCTTATCATAAATGCTTGGGATGGGATACTCATTGCAGCTTTCTTTCAAAAACTTACTGTGAATAATACGTGTGTGTTATAATTTTAAAACGGCTTCTTTGGTCCGCTCCAGAGCTAACCTTGTCATTAGTAAGTCCTCGTCAAATACTTTTGATATACTTACTTTTTTTATTGTTTGTGTTCTGGATGTTGTGTGCAGAGCTTTTTATAAACAGTCTATGGTGCAGAGCACATTGTGTTCATCATATCTGATTTATCTTCAATGAAGATTTTAAAGTAAATCTTTTTCCATTAAATAAAACTTAATTTCCTTTAAAAACTGTTTACACCTGTGGTTTATATATCAAATTTGAATGATTTTATTTATTTATTTTGATACATTGCATGTCGGCTATTCAGCATTGCTGTGACAAAAATAAACCCTCTGATTTTACTTTGTTTATTTTGATTATTTTGTAGACCAATAGCTAAAGAGGAAGTGATTCTATAGAGGTTGTTGCCATAACGGCGATCAGCAGCCAAAATACAATGCAAGAAAATAAAATAGTTAACAGTAAACCAGAATCTGTGAAATTTCATCCTCCACAAAGTATTGTCCTTTAAGCTGGTACCAGTTTGGAAACCAACACTATAGCTGAAGCCTGAGCTCCCCCATGGTCACACATTGCTGCTGCCCCCTGCCGAATCTCCCCACGGTATTTTTAGCTGTGCTAAGTAAAGAGGTGCAAGGCCATCCCCGGCTGAACACTCCAGCACAACCTCCCCCACATTGCCTCTCCACCAGTGGTAGCCCCAGTGCCCTGCCTCATTCCTGAGCTCCTGGGTCTGCATCACATGTGGTGACACCGTGAAGGTGCTTTGTATGTATGGACAGCATGACGAGCAAGACAGAGAGAGAGAGAGAGAGAGAGAGAGAGAGAGAGAGAGAGAGAGAGAGAGAGAGAGAGAGAGAGAGAGAGAGAGAGAGAGAGAGAGAGAGAGAGAGAGAGAGAGGAGTGCATGTCATACAGATGAAGCAGGACTAGAGGTGCTGACTTTGTGCGTGTCTCTGAGCCCATGAAGACTCACAGATGTATGTAGGCATATGTGTCGGCGGAGGAGTCTGCCGTGAGACACAAAGAGATGGAGAGAGAGGGACAGAGGACCTGGGAATTGAGGACAGCAGGAAGGGAGGATAGATTGGGAAAGAAAGAATATTGATTACCACCTTAAAGAGGCAATCTTCGCTTGTCGAGGGCTCTCGGGACTTAGTGTGTATCTGCACATGTGTGTTGTGTGTGTCCTGAATCTGTCCTGGGAGATCAGCAGAGACAACGGTGCAGACAGCAAGTGCGCATACACACACACACACACACACACACACACACAAACACACACAAACACACCTTTCTTCACCTCGTCTTCTTCACAGTTTCACTTCTCACACCTGATTCTCAGTTGTGTTCCTCGACATTAATCTGACAGAATGTTCTCAGTGATTAGCAGTAAAGATTAAACCAAGACAACATATTTACATACAGAGAATTCATGTATCGAAATAAAAACGAGATTCAAGATTCAAAATTGTTCATTTTAAACTTGTTTTACTAGTACAATCTTGTGAAAACATTTTGCTGGCAAGCTCAATGATAGTAATTAGATTATAATAGATTATAGAATACAACGGGATTACAAATATGTAGAACAACTTTTGATATTTATACATATATATATATATATATATATAGAGAGAGAGAGTGATAGACTGTATCAATATATTGTCCAACACTAACCAAATGAAATAAAACTGTAATCCTAATTTGAGGTATTACTAATAACATTTGCTTTGATAACATATTTACAGTTAGTTCAAATTGTTCATACCTGCCAATGTACAAATAATTAAGTTTGGTTGTGGAAAAGTTGGCCTTTCAGTACATAGATATAGAAATAGTTAGAGCTCATCTATATTGATTTATTTTTCAGAATAAGCAATACAGAAGAGTTGTGAATTTATATTAACATTTTTTGTAAAGAAGGGTTAGAGTTTTTGAATCCAAGTTCTAAATGTTAGACGTGTATCGTTTCACCACAAACTCTCTTGACATCTTCATCTGTATATTCTGCGTGTGTTGCTTCACTTTTGTCATTTTTCAGATATTTGTTTGCTTTGTATTTTCTGTTTTTACCTCATCAACCCCCTTGACTCACTCACGGGGAATTCTGATGGGATCTCCTGCTGTGTTCTCCTAGCAGCTCCTCCACACTTTCTGCAGACTTCATACTAGAGGGCCATGCAGAGAAAGTCTGCAGAAACTCCAGAGGCTCTTTCTCCGACATTTGCAGTCACACATACATGTCCTTCGGGGTTGGGGGGAGTTCAGAGAGGGCCTTTAGTCAAGGCTCTTCATGATACCAGCTTCAACAGGTCAGGGGGGATATCTATTTTTCACAACCCATCCTTGTTGGGTTCCTAAAACAGCTTTAACACAGGGGGCGGCTGACCTGAAATTAGTACCTTTAGATGTTTATATAAACAGCAAGCCTTTCGAATGATTGTAAAGACAAACGTAGACATTTATTCAATTCGAAATGTAATGACTTATTATTTTTGTATGTATCTTCAAATTTGGTTTGTACCAAATATAATAAAACCCTTATTTTGTAGAGGCTTTTTTTGTCATTTGTGAGGGCAGGTGCATCTACACTGTAAAGTGTTTGTCTGTGTGATTAGGTCAGTGTGAAAGGCTGTGTGGAGTCAGATTACATCTTTAATTTCCGAATACGCTCAGTGAAGTGTTTGCCTACTGTGTGTGTTTTTAATTCATGCTGATGAGTGTGTGGGTTCGAGAGCACCACAGTTTTGTTGACGGGCACTTTAGAGGCTCTACACTCATCTGATTCATCTTGGCGAGCAGGCAGAATAATAAGGTTGTGATGTAGGACAAAAAAACAATAAGCTCCTTCAAACTCTGTCCACCATCACCATACAGAAATACATTTCCTTGTTATTTTTCCTCCACTTTTTTTTCCGAATCCCGCCCCCTCCCTCCACCCTATGATGCAGTTTAAGTTCCCAGGGGACCATCACTTTAGCTGGCGTGTGAAATGGTCTAGGAGATTAATGCTTTTCCTGCATTACCTGGTGGCAGGGGAGAAGCAATGGATACAGTGTACAGATCCTGCAGACCCTTTATAATCTGGGAGAGAGAGCTCTCCGATGCGAGCAAGTGGCTGGATGGAAAAAAGAAGACAAGAAAAGTAGATAAAGGGTGGGGGTAGATGAGGAAGGAACAAAAAAAGACAGAAAGATTAAGATGTGTGACTGTATTTTTAATTAGTGGAGAGGAAAGTTAAATATATGACTTTGGGTACTTTGTGTGATGCTTTACACAAGAGAGGTTTTCAATCTAATGAAAAGACTTTGACTTTGGATTTGGCTTCTACGCTAATGGTTCTGGACTTCCTGGACCCGCCGCCTGTCCCTGTGTGCCTTATGAACAAGGGGACCACCCTGGGGATGAGGAGCCACTGCCCATAAACAACAATTAGCTCGCGGTCCATGTCAACGCTGAGGAGCCGGAGCCAGCGGAAGCAGATGCTGTCAGAGGTCAATCTCTGACTCAATTGGTTAAGTACCAAGATGCAAATAAAATACAAAACAGACTCATGGACCCAGCTCATTTTGTCGTGTGTAGCCACTAAAGAGCAGCCAGTGACCTTGCGTATGTGAGGTATCAAGCTAAATTAAACTCTTTTGTTTATTGAAAGAAAATGTGCCTTCAGCTGTCGAGCAACTGAGGATCGCGACCAGAAAGTCGGCTAAACATTCTGTGTTCATGCTTCACCGTATGTTCATTTCCTGTAAAGTCATAAATACAGCTTGTTTGAAACAGAGCTACCATTGTCACTTGGCCGGACCATTCAATACATAGGCAGCACCAGGTACATTTTCTTGTTGAGGGCAGTTGGGTTTATCATTGAGGGTACAGACAGAAATGTGTGTATATGTAACCGGTCTCTCTCTCTGGTGGTGATATTCTCTGCTCTGCGTTGTGTCTAAAAATGGATGACCAGGACTTGTTCTTTTCTTGACACTGGACTTTTATTTCTGTTCAGAGGTTCAGCAAAAGAACAGAAAACATTCATCATTTGGTCACATGCCGGTCTCTGCCAGATCTAGAACATTCTTGTGTATAATAAAACCAAAAAGACCTATATAAGAAATAATAAGTTCCAATTTAGTCAAAGTATTCATAAAACTAAATAACAAAACTATAATTACTTTTGAATGTCTCACATTCAATCAAACACATCATTAAAATAATCAAATCTTATATTTCCAAAATCAACACGAGTCTTATGCAACAAAACATACCTGTTCAGAGGTTCAGCAAAAGAACAGAAAACATTCATCATTTGGTCACATGCCTAACAAAAGAAATACACAGTTCAGAAGGCATTCTTCAGGACACAAAATGATGGACACCTACGCACTTACACAAGCAAGCTAGCAAACGTAATACATTTATGCTAGCTTGCTGTAACACTCTGAACTAACTCAAAAATGAAAATAAACCATAAAAGAATGAAGCAACTCGACTAATATGATCGTATGAAACACATGACACATTTTAAACAACTTACAGATTACTTAAATTACAAACTTTACACATTAGTGTCGCGCTGTAAACGATACGTACCGGTCAGTACTCTCTCTCATAGAACAGTATGGTGCCTTACCAAACCACCCGACCTTCTGAGTCCCAAAGTGTACATGTTAGAAAAAAAAACATTAATTCCAGTATCTCAAACAGTATCTCAAACCAATAAGATATACCAGAAAGAGAAGGAAAAAAATAAAATAAAAATAATAATAATAAACAAAAATAACCCCTCTAAAACAGGGTAAGAAGAGACTGTGATCTCTTACTGATGGAATTTGCCAACCCCCTAAAAGTGAATGGCGTTTGAGCCATTGTTTCTACCAAACGGTTAACCTTCTTAACAACCCTACCAGTACGTGTCCTAACCACACCTTGTGTGTCTAGTGGTGCGTATGATTGGCTATCTTGGTTGTGTTCGATGTCAACTGTCGGTACGGCAAGAAAACTGTCACTATCTATAGCAACATCAAGATCAGTCTGCAGTCTGGGAGAGTCGTGAGAGTCGCTGTCTTTGTGACTTGTTTCTCTACACCCAACTTCAGCACCTTCCTGACATGTCTGTTTCCTCACTAACCCAGGATTTGCGACTGATTGCATCCCTTGTTCCACTCAGCACCCAAGCAGTTGTCCTACCATCTGAATCTTCCTCCCCCAAAGAGTTGACAAGATCCACTGAATCAGACTGCTCTTCAGAATCATCAAATGAGCTCTTAGCTTCAGTTGTGTCTCCCTCAGCAGATTAAATGGGCAAGAAACTGATGTCAAGGACAAGATTGCGATGCACTACTTTTGTGTTCCCCGCATCATCTTCCAACTTATATATGTGTGTCTGTGGGTTTTTGTCTATGACGGTATATACTCTCGCCACCCATTTATCTGCAAGTTTCTTCTTTCCTCTCTCGCCTTTGTTGGCGAGGAGTACTCTATCACCCTTGTTCAGATAAGTTCCTTTGACTTTTTGATTGTAACCCCTGGCCTGTTTTTCCTGCTCTGTGATGCAATGCTTTTGCGCTATAGTTACTGCCTCTTGGAGGTGGGACATGAGTGTATTCACATAACTGCTATAGTCAACAACCAACAACACCTGTTTGAACATGACATCAACAGGGAGTCTCGGAACACGGCCGAACATGAGATGGAAGGGAGCGTATCCAGTCGTCTCTTGCACCGTTGCATTATATGCAAAAGTTAGAGTCTGTATTTGGTGGGGCCACTTGGCCTTCTCTCTCAATGGCAAAGAACGAAGCATATTACCCAGGGTCCTATTGAATCTCTCAGTTCCTCCATTCCCCATTGGGTGGTAAGCTGTAGTGTGCGACTTGGAGACTCCTGACAACCTGAGTAGTTCTGCTATAAGCTCACTTTCAAAATTAGCCCCTTGATATGTGTGGATGCGCTCTGGAAACCCATATACACAAAAGACGTTATCCCATAACTTTTTAGCAACCTGCTTTGCTGTCTGATTTGCGCATGGAAATGCGTGTGCCAACTTGGTGAAGTGATCTGTCAAAACGAGAACATCAACTGAACACTGTTTGCTGTCTTCCGCGCTCCAAAAATCTAAACACACTAACTTCATAGGAGCTGAGGTCCTGATACTTGCGAGTGGAGCTCTGGCGGATGGATCAGGTGTCTTAGCCAAGATGCACCTCTGACAACATTTAACGTAGTCTTTAATCTGATGCTCCATCCTAGGCCAAAAGAATCGTTGTCTTGTCAGTTGAATCGTTCCTGCCTGACCCTGATGTCCAGCTAAATAATGCACACCCTGCAAGGCCTTTTCTACTAGACATCGAGGTAAGACAAACTGGTGTCTCTTATGTTTACTTAAAGGATCCTTGGTAACACGGTAAAGTACTCCATCAAGAACTTTAAGTCTCTCCCACTGCTTTATGAGCACCAAGGCCCCTGTGTCCAAACCATCTCTCTCCCTCTTTGAGGATCTTCTTTTCCGACTCAGAAATGGCAAAACTTTTGAAATGCTAGGGTCTAGCTCTTGGCTTTGTCGTAGCTCCTCCAGGGAGAAAGTTGGTAACAGGTCTTGTCCTGGCGGTACGAGGTGCTGAACAGACTGGACTAACTGAACTGCTCTACACTCTGTGGCATAATCCCATTGGTCATGAGTATCAAGAAGTGCTTTTACAACTCCATTACATGACAGTGGGAGAGGATGAGACTGACTAGCATAGCCTTGTGTGGATCTCTTTGTCTGACAACACTGTACCATAAGACGAAAGGCATCTTGAACCCCATCTTCCCCAACCTCATCAGATTCAGTAAGTAGACTGTCATAACACTGACAGTCTACTGTGATAAGCCTCTGACCAACTGTCCTAGCGAATGGGTCCCGGCTGAGTGCATCAGCCACTATGTTCTTGGTGCCTGCAATATGCTTTAGACTGAATGTGTATGGAGCGAGCTTGGCAACCCAGCGCTGTTCACAGGCGTGCAGTTTTGGTTTGGTCATCATATATGTGAGGGGATTATTGTCTGTCAACACCGTGAAAGAAGTGCCTTTTAGCCAATGACTGAACTTTTCACACACACTCCACTTTAGTGCCAAAAACTCTAGCCTGTGAGCTGGATACCTCTTTTGGGAACTGCTCAGGGTCTTACTTGCAAAAGCTATGGGTCGTGCTTTACTTTCACCAACTGGTATTTGTGACAATACTGCACCGAGCCCGTCCAAGGAAGCATCGATTGACAAAATCAGTGGGCGTGAGAAATCAGGGTGAGCAAGAACAACACAATTCAATAAGTTCTCCTTCAAACTGACTAAAGCATAGTCACATTCTGAAGTCCAGTCATCGGGTTTGAGTTTTACTTTCGCTTTTCCTTTTCTCTTCTGTCCAGCAGTGAGAGCAAAAAGAGGTTTAGCGATGGATGAGCAATTAGGGATATAATGCTGGTATCAGGATGACCAGGTCTAGAACATTCTAGACCTGTCTCCACTTACACCCAATTAGGGTTGCAAAATTCCGGGAATATTCAAAGTTGGAAACTTTCCATGGGAATTAACAGGAATAAACTGGAAATTTGGTGGGTAATTTATACTAACTGTATTAACATTTAATATACAGACATAAATACAAACTTTTTGTTTTGTTAAAGGCTGATTTGAGCCCTGAAGAAACTTCGGGCACTTGACTATATGCTTCTGCATCTTTGTGTCATTCTTAACATAGGTCTTTGCACAGTATTTGCAAATGTACACAGCCTTTCTTTCTATATTGGCTGGGGTGAAATGTCTCCACACATGAGATATTGCAAGTGGAATTGTTGTGTGGAATAAGATGAGAAAAAATCTTGTAAATAAACACTAAAGCAATACTAGAGATATAAATAGTTGGCCAAACAATTGGAATCGTCATAAAAATATTTCTAAATTGATGGATAAATGAATATAAATAGGATAGATCAGACATGGGCAAAGTAAATTAAAGTTGTTAGTTTAAAATTGAATTGAACTGAAACTAACAATTTAGTAGCACTTAAATGGCACTTACTTATAGCACTTTGTAGTTTTACTTCATTTTTGAGGAAATTGTACTTTCTTGCTTCTTGTTGTTCTGGGTTTGTATCCTCTGTGTTGAATGCACTTATTGTAAGTCACTTTGGATAAAAGCGTCAGCTAAATTATATTTGACCGGGAGTGTGGTATATAGGGCTCAAAGGGGCACATAATCTCCCTTCACTTTTTGCGTTGCCCTGTGAGCCCTTCTGTCAAATGAGCGGATCAAAGAAACGAAAAGTGGACAATGAGTCCGAGTGTTTAACACGGATTGGACAACAAAAAATGTTTTCACTGAAGACCAATCGAAGGGTGTATGCCTGATATGCCGAGAAATTGTCGCAGTTTTCAAGGAGTACAACATCAGCCGTCACTTCCAAGCATGCTAACTACGCTAGAAAGCAGTCAACGCAAGAACGGGCAGAGGAGTCAACTACCAAGGCAGGTTTTGCTAAACCTGCCTTTTCATCTATATTAGTTCACAAAAACACTCCATCCATCTGGTCCTGGCCCAGCACCTCTGTCAAATTTTAGAACCCATTGTGGCCCACGAGTCAAAAAGTTGGCCCACCCCTGGGCTAGATGAACAGATGAACCATCCTCAATCAGCATGCTAATATATTTTCCCCAGTAATATGATCGAAACTTACCTGACTAGTCCTGCACACTACAGCCCTGCATAATTTCCCCATTATTATTTTTTTCAAAATTCCCAAAATTCCTGAGCTCAATATTCCCATGGAAAGTTTCCGGAAATTTAACGGACATTTTCCGCCCCTTTGCAACCCTACACCCAATTAGCAAAAACTAAGCCAAAATGTCTGTGATACGGTGGTGCCATCTTGTACTGGTGATGTCATTAGGAGTAGTGATTGCGAAGTTGAGGCGTGGTATTGAGGTCCTGCTGATACAGCCAATCAGGAGTCAATTTCAGCTGTCAAAATTAATTGATATCATTGATTTATAATTTATAACGAATGTATATCATTCTTAAAATTTGAGTTGCACAATTTTATTTTATACCTTAGTTGTGAATTTCCAGCAAGGTCAGAAAGTCCTTACATTTTTAGAACAAACAACTGCCCCAATAAACGGTGAATCTGAAACAAGTCATATAAAAGATGAGCCAATGCTTTTGATATCGGATGACATAACTCCAGTTATCAATCCATCAGCGATAAAAAGATTCTTCCTTTAGTTGAAATTGTCAGAAACCTTTGCGTGGACTCAAGAATAAAATGATTCGATTTTGGTTGTTAAAGATCAAGGTCAGTTTGACCTCACATGTTTTTCACCAAAACTCATCAACTCATACACTTATTATGATACAATACAGTTAATACCTTAATTATAAGTCTTCACTACAAGTATGGACGGACGTGGTTGTAAACTGGTACTAGACCAGTGGGCGGAGATGTACAGCTGCAAGGTGGTAATTAAAGTTATTAGTACCATTTAGTCTGGATAGAGTTTCAGTTGTGGATCATTAAATTCTGAATATTGCATTCATTATTGGATCTATACATGAACAGATGTATACTTTCTGCTCTGTAAAGTAACAAAGTGAATCAGGGCTTTTAAAACTCAGTTCCCTTCATCCCCTCTAGCCCCTATGTTTTTATATATTAAGACTAGCACCGCTTGTCTTTGTGATCCAGAGGTTTATATCTGATATATTGTATAGAATGCCACCCATCTGTTCCCATATCAGTTTTATGTTTATGGGCCTCTTTGATGAACCCACTATAAAACTTCAGTGAATCTGCCATTAGGGTGAGGGCTTGGTGAGCTGTGAATGGATAGTACAGACTGTTGCAGCTTTCAAGTTAAATGCTAAAAGTCTAAAGTGCTATTCACAAGGGACTGGTACTGCAAGTACATCATTGAGTCTTTGTTGTAGAGGAGTGAAGGTACCTGACTCTGATGTGCATAAATGAGAGACTTTCTGAAAGGGACAAGGGGACAATCTGCTCCAAACTGCATTGAGGATGATTCCACATGCAAAGCATGGTTGTGGTGAAAATGACCACTATATATACTATATATACTGTACTATTTATATATACTGTCTAACAATAACATTACCAGCATATCATCAGTACTGAATAAAGTAATCTATATCTTTATCTATCTAGTCCGACCTGATATAAACTCCACTTCCTCCCTCTGTACAAAAATGAAGCTAGGTTTATGATTTATGATGCAGACAGCTGTCAGGGGGGATCAAGATGTTTCGGTTTCCCTTTTTGAAGTTGCCATATTGCACATTTCTATACAGTCTATATTTACATATAGACCTGCCGTAAATACTACAGAACTCTACCTTACTGCATGAAACTGAATATCATTTGATCGACTTCTGTCCTTGAGGCTCAAGCCTTAGACTGTGTACTTTACAGATTCATCCATTGAAAAGGATCATGATATGTGGGTTGAAAAGGTGAAAATATGTTTAAT
This sequence comes from Platichthys flesus, assembly GCF_949316205.1. Taxonomy (NCBI): domain Eukaryota; kingdom Metazoa; phylum Chordata; class Actinopteri; order Pleuronectiformes; family Pleuronectidae; genus Platichthys; species Platichthys flesus. Next base: position 4,290,675 of record NC_084951.1, on the reverse strand, counting down.
ACATGTCTAATATCTTTCTAAGGAATTTCCCTTGTGTTGTTGTTTCACATAACTATGTAGACATGTAAAAAATAGACTTTGTCAAATTGCTCCAAGGGATAAGGGGCTCCCTGTAATACGTTCTACTACGGGGATCCTTGGCTGGGAATAAAAACAAAAGCTCTGCAGATATTCTTACAATGGATATAAAAAAAATCTCCCTCCACCGAACCATAATTTTACGAAATACCTCTACCCTGACGAGAACACAAAAATTACAACAAATGCTCAAACAAGAATGCTGGTACAGCAGGTGACGATAAAGTTTACATCAACAATCTGTCAAATACCAAGTGGTCCAAGTAATATGTGATGTTGCAGCTGTCGGTCATGTCGTGCAGTGATGTTATAATTAGCTGCTAACTTGTAATTAGGCCTTGTGGTGCTAATCAGATGTAGAGAAACCAGAATATTGTTGCCATTGTAATTGTTATTTCTGATGCATGCCTACACCAATCATATATGACATAAACTGTTACATTATTGTACGCACAGTAAAAATGTTGTGACTTAGCAGGATTCCCAAATGCAGACGAAAGTTAGTTTAAAAAAGGTCTGCATTAGTGAAGACTGAGTGGATACATGAAGACAACTCACATAAAAGAACAGAACATTAAAATGAGAATGTTCATGTGTTTTGCCAGATCATGATACCCTCATTAGATGTAATTACAGTGTTGTCACATTTCAAACAACTTATTGGTGTGATTAGGGCAGCAACAAGGACCGGAGTCCTCACAAACTGCCAAAGTCAGGACATCACATCCAGGCTTTTCTATGCTCCACCAGCTCCTGTAACTGGCTATAGAAATGTCTAGGGTTTATGGTATGGAAATGGTGTTTATTCAACACTACTAAACATATTGAAAAAACACAAGAACACCAATAGTAATGAATAGTAACTTAACCACACAGAACCTGTGCCCCACAACTGTAACGTACATACTAAAACAGACATTGTAGAGTGTATGTCTTCAATAATTCAATACTCTTGTGTTTGTTAGATCTGGGGCCTGTACTAGAAAGCGATAATAACATACCCAGGATAGCTTTCTTATATCTTGGTGAACTTAACCAAACAAACAGAGTCAGGCTAAGCGGTCACACATCATTATAGTTTTACTACCAATGACTATCCTTATGATTCAAACATATCAGAGGGGAGGACTTCAAACAATACTGGGAGCCACTTCTGCCTCCTTTTGTATATATGTCAAAAAACTTATTGAATATTCTACTATCACTGTTTAATTCAGAGGATGACACACAATATAGCTAATAAAATGTAAAGTATACAGTATGTCTCATCCTCAGGCCACCCTCTGCTCCGATTTCCAAACAGCACTTCAGCTTCCTTCCGGTGACATCACTTTGGAGCTGTTGAGTGTATTAAATGCACTTCTGAAGTAGCTGAAATAAACCATTGAGAATCATTCATAGGCCTTTTTCTTGTCCTGTGGCAATGTTCCCCTGTCGTATGATTTAGTAGCAGCGGGATTTGGCCACTCTCTGTGGCAGTGGCTGAGTTATGGGCGGCAGACAGGCCAAGTGTAGTGTGTCAGCTGCGAATCGATGAACACATCTAAATATAAACTTGTCTCATGTAACGCTGACAAAATCATCCCCATTTTATTTTCAATAAAAATCCAGCCAGAGAATGATAGTGTGTGTGTGTGTATGCTTTCACACATATGACTATAAACGCCTTTGTTACCTCTTTTGGATACCTTATGGGGATCAAAGCCGGGTCCTAATTAGGGATAACGTAATATTTCTGATGCCCTGCTCCTGGCTAAGGTTAATCATTAATTGGTTATGGTTAATGTTTTGGATAGGTTTGGGTGTCTACAATTAGTGGCATTCATTCAATGCAATGTAATTGTAAAGATAACTCTGCAAAACGTTTGTGTGTGTGTTTGTGGGCTGTGAGAACGCAAAATGTCCAAGTGAGATCCTCCAGACTATCTCCTACCAACACCTTTAGAACCTTCCATATATGTCCGAATGAGCCCGGAAAAAAGCAAAAATAAAACAAATACTCCGGAGGAAAAAGCGGTGCCACACACGTGGAAAACAATGACAGATATGTCAAGAGAGCTTTTAGTGATAAGAGCTGTCGCAGCCGTCTGTGTGCTGTAAACATAACATGTTTTCTCGCAGTGGAATTAATGCTACATCCTGCCTCTGTCTGCTGCATCCCCCCCCCCCCCCTCACTTAAACGCTTCAGAAATGTCTGTATTGTTTTGAACACTTAGCGGAAAATCTCCTGCAGCGTTGTTCATGCGTGAAAGGGAAACTGGAGAATCTCCTGACACAATTCTGTGGACGTCTTCAGGAGTTCATTTCTGAAAAACGGCTTAAGTGTCGTCACAATGATTGTACTGTTTATATGTGTGGTTGTGGGAGTGTTCACCCCCCCCCCCCCCCCCCCCCTCCCACACACACACACACACAAACCAGTTGATGATGGAGTAAGGTGAGATTAAATTCCAGTAGAGGACAGGAAGTCCATGGCTTTGGGCCACCCTGTTTTTTCAATGTCTACATGGACTTCTTGCTTTGGCTGAGAATAGCGTTGACTTGCCCTTTGTTTCTCACAGATATGTAACTGTCTCAATTGCAAGGTCATGTGGCAGTTTCACACCCTGTCTCTCTTTTCTTTGTGTCAGTCAGCCCAGTCCTCTCCCGATCTCAAATATGCTGTTGCTACCAATACGTACAATGTTAAATCAAGGCGAGTTTCAATTATCCTTATTGTCAGAGAATGCATGCTTTGGCTCGAACTGTTCTCCGCCATGCTAATGCATCACTGGTCGGCGGGCCAGACGAGGGCCAATGGGGGGCAGTTGGGCAGAAGGGAGGGGGGAGGCTGGGCCTGCCCCTCGGAGGGGACTTGGGGAACAAGCTGGTGACACATTGATGGATCTGAGCCCTGCTTCGCATAATCATTCTCCTGGCCACTCGAGGAAAGAAGGAGAGGGAGGAAGCGATACAGAGGAGACTAGGCAGAGACAAAGAGACGGAGAAAAAGGGAAGTGGTTAAACGAGAGGTGGGGAAAGATGGAGTTGGTGAATGTAAACTGTTAAAATGGAGAAACAGAATGCTAAGCTGTGTATTATTCTATAAAAGGGGACAGAAAAGAGATAACTGAGCGTTGCAAAGCACTTGGATGGAGAAATGGGAAGAGGGGTAAGTAGGAGGGGGCACTGAAGGAGGGCGAGAGAAGACAAAGTCAGAGGGTGAGAGAGGGGCCATTGTAAAGGAGGGGCGAGAGAGTTGAGCACGTCAAGGGCTGGGGGAGATCAGAGCTGCAGCTGTGGCTAGCAATAGCAGTGAGTGGGTTAAAACGACATCCCACTCCCCACGCACAACTGTTCATTCATTCCCCTTCGCTCGGAGGCCAGGCTCCGCCAGGTGATCATTTTCTTTCTCTGTGAATTAGGACTCCCGGCAGAGTACAGTCCATTAGGGCGGATCGCTGTGTATCAGTGTCTCACGCAACCAATTGAGCATAAGAGAGCAAGCACACACAATAGCGGCCGTCGCCAAGAGCTGGCGCAGCATTGTACAAATGTGACACTTGTTTTATCGTGTGCTCTTGCATTAGTACAATTGCAGTTGTTGCAGTTTTACACACATATCCCACACATTTTGAATATTTTGTTTATTATCTACATTTTGCTTCTGTTTGTGTTTTTGCTGTTATCTGTCCGCTTTCTTCATCAACGTTTTGAAACAACAGGAAAACTGATTTTACTGTAATTGTCTGTCTGCTGGCCTGAGCTTCTCAATTCTTTGTTGTGGTTACCAGCACAGGAGCATGAACAAGTTAGGGCTTTCAAGTCCCTCCTTGTAAAACAGGTTTTCCTCCCCATGTTCATAATGTGAGATATTGTACATTCACATGCTCCTCAGGAGGTCACAATGTCAGTCTGTTCATGTGCTTTGAAGTCGGAATGTGGAAAATACATGGATGCTGTAAACCTCTTTCCAATATTTGCATCTTAATCAATATCATTAAAAAAGGATCGGGTTTGATGTCTCTATTGACCACAAAGTGGTTGAGGTGCTTGCGTGAGATTAACATACAGTTTGCAATTGACAGAAAGTCACATATAAAGCTACTTGACTTTTTTGCTAGACATTTTAAACGAAAGACGCAGCAGCTACACCTTATATTATATATGCTACACAAAGCACTGCACAACTTTGCCGAAGATGCTTACCATGCTAACTAGCTGCTGCACCAAAAAGCACATCTGCAAACTTAAGTTGTAGCTGTATATTTTGTTCTGTTTGCTCTCCTGTAAAATGGGAAATAATATTTAATTGAGTTTCCTGTTGTGATGAACTCCGGAAAATGTCCCAACAATGGGGTCTGACTTGCTTTCACATATCTTGGCCCTAATCACTAAAAGCTTTCAAATCTTGTCCTCTCTATAGAAATTGACATTTCTCGACTGTTTCTTCTACATCCTGGAATGAGTAATCTTTTCCATTTTTTATTTCCTCTAACCCCTTATTTTTGCATCCTTCACGTGTATGAAACTGGATAGTCTCCTGGTGTATTTTCATATGGGCCCACTTGGATATTATCCAGAGTTAGGGTTAGGGTTAGGGTTAGGAGGCTATCGTTGTCTGAAATTAGCTGAATAATTCACTCATGTACAAACCACTAAATAACATAAGTCATCAAAAATATTCTCCTCAAACATATGCAGCAATTATTTTGGCAAGTCTAAATCAAAGTTTTTCACCCTGGTAGCAGACAGAGCTGTGGTGATGCTGAAGAGGAAAAAAAGTCGGTCAAACTCCTCTCTGTCGTTTGTTACTCTTCCGCAGACACTACAACAGTAGAGAGTTGAATGCTGACGGGCATAAGACAAATCATAATTACTTGTAAGTCTGTTTTTTATCTTCTTTATTTTTATTCATTTGTTATTTTCTTCATCAAATTTATGTAATATCTCTGTGGTTATGCCATTTTCAATTTGTCCGTCAGTTGGATTTTTGGCGAGCACAGTCTCAGGGTATTTCTTCAAATTTGGCACAAACTTTTACTTGGATCAGGCTTAAGCTGGTGGTTTAAGGTCAAAATTACCCATTCATTATTGTGACATATTTTTAAATGCTTAATTGGATAAAATGATGAAGTGATAAGATGCTATATCCGGAGGTTAAAGGCCAACTTCACTGTACCTCATGAATAAAAAACACTTTTTAACATCATAACTCAGGAGCAAGGTAGGAAATTGTGAACATATTTCTTCTAACTGGACTGGTGAGGTGATAATTCAACTTTAAAAAGGCATTAAACAATTTTTGTTTTACATGTTGTGTTGATCTGTTTCTTTTGCTTCAGTGTTAATGTATAACTACTTGATTTAGAGATATCTAAACTAATATATATATATATATATATTTACTGTATATCACATATTGTAGCTCAATAATGAACAGCAATAGTTAACAGTGCTGTCTACCTAATGATATTAACCTTTGATATGTCTATTGTGTATTATAAGTGTTTATCAGAGATGAGTAGTTCTCATTCTGGCCAAAATTTCTGGTCCCTCAGTGACTACACGATACAAGGCAAAATGTGTCCCCTTATTCAAATATGGTTTATAAAGCAGACAGTTGGAGAAGCATGAGACACTACTTACAAACTTGTGTGTGTATGTGTGTGTGTGTGTGTGTGTGTGCTTGTGTGTGTGAGTGCATGTGTGCGAGAGAGAGACAAAGAAGGAGAGATTAATAAAAGTAGAACATTAATTTAGTGATGAATCTCTGTGTATTTTTGTGCTGGCAACTCTGATTTATCACCAACACTTTATTCAAGGTGCTGAAATTAGTAAGTCACTTGACAAAATGGAAGCCCCTTGACTTCCGACAGTGATGTGGTTGTGTGTGTGTGTGTGTGTGTGTGTTTGTGTGTGTGTGTGTGTGTGTGTGTGTGTGTGTCCACTGTTCACTCCCAAACTAAGAGTGCAGTCTGACTGCCTGTGCCGGTCTTGAAGAGACTTAATAGAAACACTTTTACCTCTGGGACAAAAGTTTCTTCAAGGTGCACATCCACTTTCCAGAAGATGAACAAAATATTAGCTGAATGACAGAGCGAAGCCGACAGAGGCTATTATAAAGGAGAAAGGTGGGGAAGCAGGGGGTGGAGGGGGTGTTCTCCTGAGGACATTATGAGAAGCGTTACGCTTGCTGAGGATGAAAAAGCTGCAGGCTCTGGCTGAGAGAATTCACTGAGATATAGGTGCGATACAGCAGGCTCTGGGCTCAGGGAGGACACTGGCAGAGCTGAGGCAGTGAGATAGTATAAAGTGCCTTTCGACAACTATCTCTCTCTCTCTTGCTTCTTCACTTCCTCTCAGTCTCTCTCTCTCTCTCTCTCTCTCTCTCTCTCTCTCTCACCTGTTGGAAAGCTTACATTTAATGGCTCCTCCTCCCTGTTCTCAACATCATTCCATTTTCTCTAATAGTCCTGTACCCAGGCTTAATGGAGGCTTGTTTTTTCTTTAAAAGATGTAATACTAATTACTGCACTATTACATGAGTACTTAGTAATGTGGAAATACTGCAGAGCTACCTGAGAATTATCCCTTGACATCAATGATTCCTCGTCAAACAGCTCTAAAATCATTCATCATTCAACAGTCATTATTTATTTTTTTATTCTGCTGGAACGTTGTGAGCAGGGCTTTTTATAAACAGTCCATGGTGCAGAGTGAAGTTAGAAAACTTTGTGTTCATTGGACCTGGTTTATCTGCAGTGAAGATTTTAAAGTCAATATTTTTATAGATAAACATTTATTTGCTTTATCACCATTAACCATGATTTTCTGAACTGCTGTAATTATTTCATACATCAGCTGTTTCGGGGGTTCTGTCAAGCAGACACAATCTTCAGACCATCACAACTATAAAAATAAAAGGTCTGTAATCCAACGCGATATAAGCATTGCAGCAACAAAACAGTGTTATGCTTTTACTTTAAAGACACCTTTTTAAGAAGAGTCTATAAATAATGTTTGCATGATGCAGACATGTAAACAGATGTGTCCGAAAAACAAAAAAGGATAATACACATAAAAACAGACAGAAGCCACTTGTTTATTCAATTTATATAAAATGTGTATATAAATGGTTTTGTATTCATACAGAGCTTTTCTAGTCTCTCACACAGTGCACCTATTAGCAGCACTTTGTTGTTCTATGAGGGGCAATTCGGGGTTCAGCATCTTGCCAAAGGACACTTCGGCATGCAGATGGGGAAAACTGGGGATTGAACTGCCCACCTTCAGGTTGGTGGATGACTGCTCTACCCCTCAGCGACAGCCTTACCAGGACGACTGAGACTATGCCAAGTGGGAAGTTGATTAGATGAATAGTTCACAGACAGACAATTGTGGAATCATGCGCTTTTTTTATCAGGTGTGGCTGTTTTGAACAACAATTAACACTCTCTGGTTTAGTAAACATATGGTCAATATTTCACCTTTAGACATGTATGTATTTAAACAAAGGAAATTGCAGGAATGAAACACATATTGTTGTGCAACCTTTAGAAGAATCAAAAATAGTTTGGAGAACTGTGCCAGGGTGCCTTCAGGCTGAAAGCTAATTTTCACCTATATTTACTCATGTTACCTTAGCTGCTGTGATGTTTGTGCAGTTCATGGTAATTGATCTCAAACCGCCTGTATATGTTAGCTTAGCCAATCAACTACATGGGTCTGTGTGTGCTTTATGCAACAGCTAAAACCAAATGGTGTTAAAACTTAATAAAGAAGCTAAGTTATTTCTTTTCCTGCAGACCCCTCCTCTTTTTGCTTCTGGCTCCCAATGTTCAAGTCGGGAAGTCTTTCTGACTAGGCTTTAGGTTTCCAGAATTTTCGCTTATATTGAAAAAAAATTTGGGACATATCTTTTTTGTCTCAGATTTCCCTGTTTGCAGTTTTCCTTTGACTTTGGTTGCATTTACGTTGCATCTGCGGGTAGATTCTCGCCCCACAATGTTTGCTTTGTTCAGGCTGGTGTGATAGTTATCATTTCAACTCTGCAGACAAAACAATGTGTGCCAGATCAGAGCAGCAACAGGTTTTGATAACAGATGTGAGATTTTATTTAGAATATAGGACAAGATGTTGAAGACCCGTTTAAGGTTTCAACGTCTGCTGCACAATTTAGGTTACCGCTACCATTAGATGTTAGCAGGTGTTGGCGATCAACAAAACAGGCTAAACTTGAGGGTACACTGAGGTTAAAGGTAAATCTGAGGTAGAATAAGAGAAGTGGAGGGCTGGAGGACAAGGAGAGGACCGGGAGGGGATAATCCGGGTGATGATGTATGCATGGGGTTGAGAATAAAGGGGAAGGCAAAGAAGAGGGAAACAGAGACAAAGAGGAGAACGAAAGGCAAATAAGGAATGTAGGATATGAGAAAGAGAAAAATGAAAGATGTGGAAGTTTGAAATAGTAAAAAGCAGACAGCCAAGTGAGTAAGTGGGCTTCAACAAATCCTCTACTGCTCTCTCTGTCCCTCTCTCTCTCTCTCTCGTTCAGTATGATTTATGAGTTGAAAGCTCCAAAACAATCTCTGACTGTCTTCCACAGTACTGCTGATGATGTGGGTATTTATACACACACTGCCATTTCCTGCTTTCCTGCATGTATTGTGTGTGTGTGCATGTGTGTGTGTTTGCATGTGTGTGTGTACTCTTGCATCATAGATTTCCCCTGACTTAACCCAATTTCTTTGTCCTGGAAATGCTGCCCAATGACTTTGACAACATCAGTCCTTGCAGCAGGTACTGTAGAAGCCGCAACACACACAAACACCTACACACACTGGATTACTGTGAATGTTCTGTATTTATCCCGGGGCCATAATGGTTTTGGCTTGTTACTTGACAGCTTTAAACACGGGGGCTTAGCAGTAGGACAGTATCAGTGGTGGAGGAAAACAACATTCATTAGCAACCTTTGACCTATTCATAGACTCACTGTATCTACCGAGGGGCACGCAGAGGCCTGCTTTCCTTACACTCTGTCTTGTGAGCAGTGCGCCCGGGAGACACAGAATGAAGGAAGGAATTGAAGCAGAGAATAAAAAGTGGGAAATAAAAGTCACTCGTTGGGACTTCTAAGCAGCTTTCCCAAGTCTTCTTTAACACGTTTAGATATGTATTTTCCTATGTAGGCTCATTCATGAATAAAAAACATCATCACGGATGATGTTGCTCTTTACTTGCCTCATATTATAAAAAATGTCACCTGCACATATAGAAGATAAAGCTTTAGTAATATGTGCCATGCGTCTCATTCATTATAGATAACCTTACACAAGACTGGTTGAATGGGAGAGGATACAGGACCTAGGGGGGAGAGAGGAGACAATGACTTGGGTGTTAACTGAGCAGGTCTGAGAGCAGCTCTTTAAAAATGAATGATCGATATCACATAGTGCTGGTGGTCAGATACTTAGTTATTTTCAACATATGCTTAGGCTACATGTTTATGAGGTAAGTGAATGTGTCACTCTAATGCACCTCATGTTGAACAATCATTGCTTTTATATCTATTACTTTTCTTACCAATGTCTCTTCTGCACAATCTTTATAAGGTTTGTAATATAGGCTTTCACCAAACACTAAAGATCATCCCTCTTAATGGTCTTCTGATCTTAACACCATGAATTAATCATCAAGAATCAAACCAGACAAAGTAAGGTTTTCACCTCACTATTAAAGGGGTGGTTGCACCTTGTGGTGGACTTAGGCTTCAGATTTGTCTAAATCACGAGCAATAAACGGGTCGCAAGCTACATATAGAAACCAACTAAACATCAATGCACAGTTCCTGATTCAGTAAGGTGCACATTTAAGCTATTCTTGTTTATTGTAAGCTCTATAGTTTGAGCAAAGCCAAGCATAATTTAATGTTTTTGAAAAATAATCATTGCTAATTCACTTTGAGTAAAATCTTAGAAAATTAAAATTATTAACCAACTATCATTTAGTGGTAATATTAGCCCTGCCCCTGGTAGCAAGCATGAAAGTATGCAAGCATTTCCCAAAGTGATGTCACTTTGGATTATTAAGTGTAGATTACATGCCAACAAAGTGTGCAAAAATACTTTGAAACGTTGCAAAGATGCTGCGAAGTGTCAATATATGCAAATTATGTTTTGGAATTTGAATTTGAGCTTGAAGGGCCCCAGTGTTATCTATGCACATGCGTGAGACTGCACATGCACAAGTGAGCATGTGACTGTTGCAATTCCCATACTGCCACAGGTATAGTGTCATTCCACAGCTCAACAGTTGTATTAACGTGGCAAAGAAAAACAACAAAACGCAGAGAAAAATGTAACTGGATACTCTTAACGAGGCTGTACCCTAAGCACTACATAGGTACACAAACATGTGAGTACTTTAAGTAGTAGTCAGTCATGGTTTAAGTAGTTAATGACTTACCAATTAATTACCTACAGTAGGTGATAACATGATTATTACAGTAACATGATGTAATTGGGAAGTACTACTGAACAGATTTAGAGGCTGCAGTAATGACTGATGATTTTTTTGTGGAGCTCAGATGAGGAAAATTAGAATTATTACCTCGTAGCCTAATCATTATTGAGTAATTTGTAAAAATTTAAATAAGAGCTTTGATATTGTTGTTAAAATGTATGTGAATGATTTGCCATGTGATGAACACAGAGAATTGACTGGATTGGGAATCCAGCCTTGGGAAGAGTAAAAGATTTGACATATTACTTGTAGAAGTCAGGGTGTATAAGAAATGTTCATGAGTCACATGATGTCAGTTATTTGTGTGACCCTGGTACAAGTTGCTGACTTCAATGCACATCTCTGAGGAATATCAGTGAATTTTGCAAAAGGAATAAAACAAAGCTTCTTTGAACCTTCTTTTCACATTCTTGGCACCAGCTGTTTTTCCCAAATACGGTAAAAGTAACAGTTACATACACACCTAGCCTGACGTTGTCAGACTCACAATTCTAGTCAGAATGTGAGTCTGAGACCGCTCCATTGGGCTGTGATTATGGGGCGTGTTTCAACCGAACCAGGAAATAAAATTCCTCTTCGCTCAATTGGATAGGCCTACAACCAATCAGAGCAACGTAGTATGTGACGTATGTTAAGCGAACGCCGGGTTCACACCGGACACTGAAGCGATGCCGAGGCGACGCTTCTGCGACGCTTCTGCGACGCTTCAGCGCAGCGCCAAGCCTTAAATAACAGCTGGCTCCCATCCACTCCCATGTTAAAACTTTGTGCGGGTCACACCGGAGGCTGAAATGCTGCGCTGCGCCAAGGCTGCCTCGCGCCGTGCAGCGATCGTTTTGGCGTCGGGTCTATTTTTTGAGTGTATCGCACCAGGAGTGTATCGCACCAGGAAACACACTGAAAAACGATTTTAAACGATATTGATGACATATTTTAGATGATATAAATGATCAAATATGCATCCCATACTTTGAAGTCCCCTTCTGTTGTCCTGAAGTTTTAATTTGACCGATGACATTATTAAATGTCCCCCCTCTGCCCATCCACTACAGCCACACAAGCAGTGATACAGATAAAAAGAGAGAGAGAGGGGGCTACGTGTTCTCCACATAGGCTTGAGTGGAGAATACGTAATTTACCCCTGACACCCGACATTTAACGGAGCAAACAGCGAAGTTCTTCAACATGGATGACATTAAATTAATAATTGAAGTGGAGAAGTACAGTGAGTTGTATGATCCTCGGAACATGTTGTATAAAGACAACACCAAGGAGGACAAATGTTGGGACGCTGTTGCTTAATGTTGGAGCAACAAGTAAGTATATGCTTTTAATCTACTGGATCAACGGGTGATATTATTAGCGCTGCCCGGCGGTTCAGTGTCGCTTCAGTGTCCGGTGTGAATAGCCAAGCGCCGGCGCGATAGGGATTAGCGCGGTGCTTTGGCGTCGCCTCCACGTTCTCTGTTCCTCTTTCAAAATGAATGCGCTGTCGATGTCTTCTAAAACAGACTCAATGGCAGCATCTACACATCTCAGCTCTCCAGCGGCAGGCATGTTTGTTGAAAACGAATTCAACCCAAGGGCAGTTTGATGACGTGGTTGATTACGTTACCGTTGATCATCTGTCCATCATCGTATAAAGCCCGCCCTGACAATCTGATTGGCCCGGTCGGGCATAATTTCTCCCCAACGGAGCGACTCCAGACCGAACTTCCCGACCTCAAATGTTGTGGGCGGAGCTAAGTTCGTCTGGCATCCAGGCTAACATGCACCATGAAGGGCTTGTCTTTTAGACAAAATGAAACCTAACCCCCCCTTTAGAGTTGTAGCTACCAGGTCCTTTTTGAATGCATTAAAAACAAAACTAGTGTTTTGCAACTATTGTGAATAAACCAAAGCAACAACAACCATGAGCCTATCTGGCTTCATTCAGCTGACACCTGTCACAGTACAATCAATTACATGAACATAGAATGCAAACAATGCATAATGTGTCATCACTTCAACCGAGGGTCAGATTTAATTTTACTTTTGTATATAAATTTGTATTTGATACTTACACTTTTTGATACTATTTGATACTACAAAAAAGCCAATGAAGTCAGCATAACGTAGCTAGAGTAAAGGAGTGCTGCGGTGGATAAAAGTCTTCCATGGGAGCATATGTCAGTGTCAGGTCCACATGTCTGCAGAGGAGACACTGCTGAGCCTTTTAAAGAACAGCTACGGAACATTTGAGATGGTAAAGTAAGAATCAGCAGCATTTGGTCGCTTGAAGGATCTGGATATATGGGAGCAATAAAGGCTGTAGGAGTTACAGAGTGCACCTGCACTGAGCTAAATCCCCCACAGATGCAGGTGCAGGGGTAGCTGGAGGTGCTTCACTTTTGGAAAGTGGTCTGTGAGGCTTTAAAGTTCAGGGGGTCAGACATTATGGAAGGTTTAACTGCTGAGAGGCTGAAAGGGTGAACAACCTGCTGTTCATCTTGTTGTCGTCCGGACTTTTCAGTAATTTTAGTGCAATTTGATCCCCTTTCTTTCCTTTGGAAAACAGTTCACAACATTTGAAGCACCCTGACTACATGATGTGAGGCCAGATTAATCTATAATTGACTTCATTATTATTACGTATTTATCTAGTGCAGTGTCTGTTCTAAACATGCATGCTTGGGATGGAGTCTCCTGTGTCAGCGGTCAGTTAAGCAACCAGGACAATCTTCAGACCCAAGTTAACAACTTTTCAAAATAAAAGCTCAATAATTCACCTCGACAATGCATTGCAGCAATACAATTTTTTTTGTGCTTTTACTTTATACATACGTTCTTTTGAAATCAACGCCCTTGATTCTATCTTAGTCAGTCCGAAATGGTGTAATTAATAAATAATCAAATTAACAATATTATCTGTCAGCAATTTGTCCGACCACTGCTGTAGTTTAAGTGAGGACGTTGAAGAAGACACATTCTAACTGAAGACATGCTGCCCAGCCCCCACTGACGGCTACAGATCGCTGGTCACCTGTTTATTCAATATTTATTAAAATTAAATGTATCGAATGCCCAAAATCGTACCAAATAAAAGTTACCCATTCAACGTACAGAAAGAATGACAGACACATATTTGGGTAATTAGTGGTAGGGGAGAGCGGGGTAATGTGAGACATCAGGTAATGTGAGACACCCCCTGTAGCTAGGCAACGGAACACTTTTGTGGTCATTTGACCATTATGTTTTCAAGCCCCTCACATTCCCCTCTTGCCATGAAGGAGAAGTTGGTGCTGGTGCTGTGGAAAGTATGTTTTTTTCACAAAAATGTGTTATGCATGTAAAAGTAAATTTTCTTGCTTTGAACTTAATCAACTGTTGTGTCAAAACAAATTGAATCAGGTAGAAAAACTTATATCATACATGCTTATATCATACACTTCCAACATATAAAACCATGTGATTGATGCTAGCTGAAGATAAGCCTGAATTGCTAAGAGATGTGGTTTTTTTAAAAGCTATGGGGTAAAGTGAGACCCTGTCTCACTTTACCCCATATCTCACAGGAGATCAACATTAAAGAAAAAACTCAAATTGTGTCAAAGGCAGAAAGATCAAATTTCTTCATTCTCCGTGAGGGTTTACGGTACACTGTCTATTATTTTATTTTTTTTGTATCTCTCCTTTGCTTTCCCCCTGTCTGGTTGTGTGTTGTGTGTCTCACGCTGGGTGTGTCTGACCTCGTTGCTACTGACCAAACTCTGATGGCCAACTACCCCTCCTCAATATAAAAGTAGTCTTCATCTCTTAACTTCACCAGTTGGTTTTTGAACCCACAGTGGTAAAGCGTATTGGCCAAACTCTTGCTTTTTCTTTTGAATGCTTTTTGTGAATTATTAGAATTTGCCTGGACCTGTTTCCTCCTTTGGCTCAGACCTGCTACACTCACCTGTGCCGCCCTGCCGCCTCCAGCCACTTGCAGCTTTGTCTTCCTTCTCTCATGGTGTTCCTGCACTTACTTGTTCTTGAAACCGGGATAGCTCTTTCCCTGGATCACCTTACCTACCTTTGGCCCTCCCCTGCCGGAACACGTATTTGTATAAATTGGGGGTCGGCGATATACTGAAACTACACGATATATATGTTCCACTTGTGATGTATAAAATAACTAGATCTCGACCATCAAGTACACATTGTCATGTGAATGTTTTAAGCCTTCAGCATGAAATTCTCTCGGAAGTTTTCAATTCCAGGCAGCTCACTCTGCAGAGGGAGTTGAGGTATACACACACAAACAACAGGCCCCGGGGCACCTCCCCACTCACTCGTTTACAGCGACACAGTGAGATAAGAGGAGCGTTAACATGAAGTAGGTAAGTCACTTTGTCGAAGAACAGTGGAAACAAACAGTGAAAACACAGTTTCTCTCTGGTCTGCAGCTGCTCAATGATCAGAAGGTTGGTTTGTACCGAGCTGGGGTTTCCAGTTTCCTCCCTCCATTCTGACCTGCTCTTACTCTTCGTAATTAACCCTCATCAGTTATTATGAGGATCAGCACCGCTAAATCTGAGGCCATGACTCTTAGCAGGAAACCGATGGATTGCTTACTCCGGGTAGGAAATGAGTCCTTAGCCCAAGTGAAGGAGTTCAAGTACCTTGGGGTCTTGTTCGCGAGTGAGGGTACTATGGAGCGTGAGATTGGCCGGAGAATCGGAGCAGCGGGGTGGTATTGCGTTCGCTTTACCGCACCGTTGTAACGAAAAGAGAGCTGAGCCGCAAGGCAAAGCTCTCGATCTACCGGTCGATCTTCGTTCCTATCATCACCTATGGTCATGAGGGCTGGGTGATGACCGAAAGGACGAGATCACGGGTACAAGCGGCCGAGATGAGTTTTCTCAGAAGGGTGGCTGGCGTCTCCCTTAGGGATAGGGTGAGAAGCTCAGCCATCCGTGAGGAACTCGGATTAGAGCCGCTGCTCCTTTTCTTAGAAAGGAGTCAGCTGAGG
Source organism: Platichthys flesus (assembly GCF_949316205.1). NCBI lineage: Eukaryota > Metazoa > Chordata > Actinopteri > Pleuronectiformes > Pleuronectidae > Platichthys > Platichthys flesus. The sequence goes on along the minus strand of NC_084951.1, from coordinate 4,275,097 downwards.
TGGTTCGGGCATCTGGTAAGGATGCCCACTGGGCGCCTTCCTTGGGAGGTGTTTCAGGCACGTCCAGTGGGGAGGAGACCTCGGGGAAGACCCAGGACTAGGTGGAGAGATTATATCTCAACACTGGCCTGGGAACGCCTCGGGATCCCCCCGTCAGAGTTGGTCAATGTGGCCCGGGAAAGGGAAGTCTGGGGCCCCCGCGACCCGACCCCGGATAAGCGGATGAAAATGAGATGAAAATGAGATGAGTTATTAGGGCCTGATCAGTACATAAAGTTTACTCAGTGTTTGTTTGCATCAATCCCACTCCTCCTGTGATGCAAGTGTAATTTTTCAGTGGACTTCTGCCTCTGTGGTTTGCACACAATGCTTTTTTTAACTCACCATTTTAAAATGATCTGTTGTTACAAACATGACCAAACCAAAAAGTGCACTTTAACGTACATGGTAATGAAATATCTTTCTCAAGGATTCTTGTTGAATTACCTTTTTCTTACTTTGAGCTCTTTTTTTGTTAAGGGTCTTTAAGAACTTGGCCACAGTAGGAAGGCCTACCATGACAATATTTATTTTCATTTGTTAAACTCTTATAAGTGCAGCTGCCTGGTTCAAAATGAAAAGTTTCCGGATGGTCGCGATCTTTACCATGAACTAGAGGTAAGTAACCTTGAAACTATACAACAACAAAACCTATTGCTTTATCTATCATCATAATCATATGCTAACATGCCTCAAGTGTTTTTTAATATTTAATTGTTATAAAAGTTACCGTTTATTTAACACGTCTAATGAACAGATTGAAGCAAGTTAACTACAGAGTTGTGCGTTTGGTTGTGACTAGATTTTTTATTTTAATAAGTTAATATCAATACGCTACATGTGTAAGTTGCATGTGATAGTAACAATGTTTCACCAATATTCTGATACAGGCTGGTATATCCACCATTACTATTGCACCTCGTTTATTTTATTTAGCCTGAGTGAATTAGACATTTAAGACAGTTCTCATATTAATTATATAATTATGTTTTCACACTGAGGGAAGTGGAGAGACTTGATGTGGACTGTTATCAACAGCTCTGTGGGAGATTATCACCTTGAATATTACAGATGAGGTAGAAAGACATTTTATCTATTTGTAAAATGTTTTGTATTTTTCAGTACTTTTATCCAAAGCGACTTAAAATATGTGCATTTAACCATGAGGGTACAAATCCAGAGCCTAGTACATCGATTCTGTTTGAAAATCTGTGGCGCTTCATACACAACACAAAACACTCTTTAGTAATGAGTTTCTTCTTTTCATTAGATGAAGAACTGCAGCACCTGATGTCCTCAGCAGCAACATGGTGGAGATCGGCAGCTTCAGGCTGGTCAACATGAGGACGACTGCAACAGCTTCATGTATTCCTCCCTTAATTAAAGACGGCCTGCAACTGTTTACTTTATTGCTAAGTGTCATGGATAATAGAGTTAATTTCTATAGTCATTATGGTTGGGTATTAAAAATTGACACTTATTAGAACAATGTTTATCTTTTGCTTTCTGATTTGATACACTTTAGATAAGAACCCAGTGTTTTATTTTTCGTCTTTGCCATAAGAGACAGAACATGGTCAGCACAGCTGTGTCCTTCAGGCTCGTCCATCCCTAATAAAATTAGAGGAAACATAAAAGTATGGCATTATTGTAGAGGAACTGTTACTTATGAACAAAGTTTGTATCCTTATTTTCTGTGGATATTCAACTATATATTTGAATATACTTTTGGATTAAACTCTGCACTACCAAGACGATGAATGTACAGTATGGAGTTATTGCACATTAAAAGTATTGCATATATTATTTAATCCATTAAGTATTATGTGCTATTCTTTGCTTTGATTGTTTGTAAGTAATGAAAACAGGTTTGTACCTGGAGTCAGTGTTGAAGTGACGACTCAGTGTTCAGTCTGGTTGGATTCCAGTTGTGTCTCATGTTGGACATCCTAGAAGAACATTCATCACAAATACACAGATATGTAAAGTCCCACATGAGCCAGCTTAACTCCTTAACAGACTTTTCCATGGTAAAAATAAAAGTGTATTACTTAAAAGTTCATCAGATCATAATCCTTTCAGGTTCTCTATGAGACTGTCTATTCTACTAAAGTTACACTTCCTATAATTTATTTATATTCAACACAATAATTCAGTGAAGTCTGCCTGAGATTAACGATGTAAAAACTGAAGGTAGCAGACAAGTTTAGTTTTCACTGTAACACGTTACAACACATCAACACCAATACTCGAAATAAAGAGCTTTAGGAGACGTAATGCAAATTTAAACATCTGCTCTTAAAATGCAGATGTGATTTTAAATACTCAGGTTTCAGTTGATCACAGTAAATCTGTTTCTGCAGAATAAGAATCTGTGTAACATTGTCAAGTCAAATGGGTTGGCGAGTGAATCAACTTTACATACCATCAGATATCTTACTTGCTGGAGCTTATTCTCCGGACACACACAGTCTCCTGTCTCGGTTTAAAAGATTCATCATCAAACTCTAATGCTTCTCTCTGCTGGACGACCGGATCATGTTGGTTCAAGTCGGCGTGTGTCGGTTATAACTCCCGTTCGCATCGCCATTACTGCTTATTTCTTGCCTCCGGGCTAGTGGAGCTAAGCTAACAAGGTACAGAGACACTGATACCTGCGAATCACTTCTAACACATCTAAATAAAATACTAGACTTAACTTCCCACAGAAAAGGGAGCGCAGACGTCTTTAACTTGTCCGTCAGGAGAACAAGCAGATCATCAAACCGTATTATTCATCCGATGTGTGAGTGGAACCGCTCAACGGTCTCAGGTGGTGTTCACTGACCGGGGATGAGCCTGTTAGCTCAGGTGAAGCCGAGCAGGCATCAGGCTATATCGCTTAAACGGGGGAGTTTGAAAAAAATTCACCCCCCTCACAGTTGTCATGAAGGAAGAACCTCATGATTGAGACTAAAACCAAATTTTGAACCATGCTGTAAACAGGTTTAATTCTGCTCTAAAGTCTGCCTTTTTAACATGGGAGTCTATGGGACTTTCTGTTTCTTGGAGCCGGCCCTCTGTGGCCACCCAGTGAACTGCAGCTTTTTACACTTCCTTATCGGCTTCATCGCTCAGCCCAGGATGTTGCCCCTTGGTTGACACGCGCACCTCCTCTGGAGAAAATACAGAGAATCTGAAGCATTCAGTGCATGTCTGAAAGCAGCTTTGGTAATTAGCTTGCTAAAGTGAAATCTGGAGTCCTTGTGTAGCGAGTTGGTAAGTGATGCGTTCAATGTCTTAACATGTGTGATATAAACAGAACAGCTGGATAGCTAGTGTTAGCAGTGATAACAACCACGGCAGAACTGACAGAAACATTAACAACCTGCCAAAAGGTCCAACTTGAAATATGTCACAGTTGTGCATTCGCAACCCTGCCCATCTGACAAGTGAAGGGCTGGACAAACATACACTTAGCAAATCATGTCACTAAAGATTTAACTCTTCAAAGGTGTAACCTGGCAACTGTTCACCTTGTGTAAACCTTGCGATCACAGGGTAAGTTACAGAGTCCAGCTGTAGAAAACAGGTGTATCAGGCCCGCTGCAGTCATTTGTGAAGATAATTCATCGCTGTGACCTGCAGACATGTCACACCCGGTGTCGGGGCAGATGATGTTGGAAATTACAATTCACTGTCGTCTGGTCACCCCTCACCACCGTCTCTCTTGCTTTCTCCAGTTTTATTCCCTGCCCTTTCTGTAGCTCTCTCTCCCTCTCCCTCTGCCTTCACCTCTCCCTTCCTCTCCCTCATCTTCCCCCCTGTCTGCATTTTCGGACATCGCTGAAATGTGATGCCGTCAGCCACAGTAAGCAGAGCTCTGTCAAAGGGGCTTGTAACAGCCGTATAGTGGCTATTTTAGCGTGAACTCGGATGGTTGTGGCTGTCACATCTGATGGTGAGGGCGGCGCTGATCTGTGGTGGCAGGAGGACCTCGAGGAGGTGGAGGAGGAGGAGGAGGAGGATCGCTACTCCAGCCTCCCGTCTGACTGCACACTCACTGCTGCTAGTTTATAGAGACGCAGAGACACCACACGCAATTTAGCACACATAAACACAATCTCATATTATCAACAACTCCATCTACTCATAGACAAAATGCACTGACATGTGCATATGGATCTAATAAACAGGCAAAAGAGCACACACATTTATAAGTATACCCACAGTCACTCACACACACACACACACAAACACACACACACACACACACACGTACACACACTGTCAAGCACCGCAGTAATGTTTCTATGCTGCTGCCATTACTTACGTTACGCTGAACATTCACTTCTCCCCCTGTATGTTTCTCCACCCTTAGTTCTCCTCCTCCTCCTCCTCCTTCTCCCTCGTTTCCAGCTTCTCTCATTTCCTTTTTTTTTCTTTTTATCTGACTGACTCCCACTTCCCTGCACGTTCTGCTCTCTCTCACCTTCCCATTTTTCATTCATTCCCTTGTTCATTTAGCCCAGTGATTTATTCTTTATGACTCCTGGTCCTTTGTCTCGCCCATTCGTTACCCTAGTGCTCGCAGACAAATCTTTTCCCTCCCTTGTTCGCTCACATTCACACCAGAGTGGCTCTCTTGTGCCGAGAGGATCGCATAACCCTTGCACGTGTGTTTGAAGTGTTGCAGCCCTCCGTGCTCGGCTCACGTCGGGGCCAGTCCAGTTTTCTCACCCACATAGAGTCGCTTGGTCCCAGAGCTACAGCGGTGAGCCCTCTACTCATGTCTCTAACCCTGAGGCTTCAGCGGATCAGAGCAGCGATAGACCCGTGGCCCTCCTCACTTTCAGCCAAGAGCTTCAGCTGTTCACCTGAATACTGAAATGTTAACAGCACTGACACACACACACACACACACACACACACAGAGACAGACTGATTGGTATTGTGCATATTTGTTTTTATTATATCATGTTTTAAGCAACTCCTGCCTCCATTTGTAAATTCTGCCTTTAAAAAACTGTTAACCATGATAAAGGAAATGATTTGTCTTGAGAATTTGAGCAAAAGATCAAAAACACACTTGAAGCATCTGGCAAATGCTTTTTCAATTTGGCTTTTTTTCTTAGACTGTCCTTTGATGCAAATTATTAATTCATGTTCGTTATTAGATTTAGATTTCACATAGTTCTCAAATCCATCCATCCCAATTTTGCTTCGAGGGTCATGGGGGGGGGGGGGGACTGGAGCCAAGCTATACATCCTGGACAGGTCACTAATGTATTTCATGACAAAATTACAATCAAGCTTTTATTCACACCCACAGACAGCATTGGAAATTACAATTAACTTAACCTCATGGGGAGAGAAGACAACGTCCACACAGAGAGGCCCTGACAGGCGAGTACGTTCAAACCATTGTCTCAAACGCAGAACCTTTTCGTAGGAACGGTTCTTTCAGTGTCCATTTGCAGGTTTTCAAATGATGGAGAATCCTGGCATTCCTTTAATCTCAGCCTTGAAAAAAGTTACATAGATTATAGGAAAAGGGTTTGACGTGAACATCCCAAATTTTTACTTAGGTGAGGGTTGGAAGAAGAGGAATAAAGAAGAAAAATCTTCTTCTTCGAAACAATTACCCATAAGGCTTCATGTTACTCAGCAAAAAGAAAAGCTAAAACAAAGGTCTTCAGTTGACTACAGCTGCAGTGGTAACCTTTGAAACTTTAACCTCAACAGGGCGATTAAATGGAAGAGCTATCTGTGTGGGTATTCACCTCGTCTGCACTTTTGTTTGACAAAGAATGCGAATAATGTCTCTCTGTGTGTGTGTGTGTGTGTGTGTGGGTGCATGTCCCAAAACACATGCGCACGCACACACACTCACCAATAGTGCCACTCAGCCATCTATGTCACACCCCTGTCCATGACCTAGTCCCTGCACATGATTAATTCCGCTTTATGCATTAAAGTCCATTTCAGAAAGGTCAGGAAAGGGGTGGTACAAGCAGGAATCGAGCAGCGCCCGCCTCTCTTCTTAAGATCATTTTGTGGACTCAAGGCCAGTTTCCCTTTGGTAAGCTCAAATTAAATTCACGCGTCTTTCTTTTTAACCCCTTCCTTTCTTATTATGCAGAATAGTGCTACCCATTCAATTAGTTTTAAGCCCCACTTCCCTAGCAAAGAGAAGAAAAAGGGATTCTAATTCATTAGGTGGAATTAAATGACGGTTTAGAGGCGCTTTGGTGTCTGGGAGAGCAGTGACTGCGCTAAGGAGTTATGGCTAGTGAAGCGATGAGGGGTGTAATTTGAGACCTCTGCATTTTCTGTCCTCGAATGTCTTCCTTTCACATTTCACGCCTGTTGGGCTGCCTCAGATCGACGCTTTTATATGTCTGTTAAAAATGAAGGTGTCTACCTAAAAGGCATCATCATGGCCCCACTCCTTAATGGCAGGATGTCAGCTCAAGGCACAGGATTGTAAATAGATATGGCTGAAAACAGAGGATAACCCTGAATATCGAAAGGACAACTTTTCAGAACTTTGATTTTGACTGACAATAAAATATTTATGGGGTTTTGAATGCAATTATAAACAACCTTTCCCCATATTTTGGTATAAAAAGTTGATGAAATGGCAAGATGTATTGTGAAAGTGTTTGTTTGAAGGGGACAAAACCATGGAACCAGTTTACCTCGGCTCTACAGGGCATTTTAGAATCCACCGGTTTTCGGCTTAATTCAATCTGCTCTCATCAGCAAGGTTTTTAAATCACAACTGGAAACTGTTTTTCTTAGGCTACATCCATGTTATTACATTGTGGTTTGAAAACACATCAACTTTACAGCAGGTGTCCAGACTACTTAGGAGGTTCAAAGCAGCTAAGATGGTAAAGTTTGAAAACTCTGGAGCTGCGTTTCAGTCTGGATGAGAAGAAATTTAGATATTTGGAAATTCTGACGTAGACACTTACAACTGCTTGCTGTTAAGGTCTTGTTGGTAACTACGTGGCCTCTGTGATTTGCAGGCTCCTATCACATGATCCTCTTTGGGAAGGAAATAGCCGGCATCAGCCTCGTCCTCCAGTGTAGAAAACAACATGGATAATCAGTGTTGATGACCCAGTTGCCTTTGCTCACAGCTGTGGTGCAGTTAAAATATGCATCCGACAATAATACAACTGCTGACATGCATAAAAGAGTAGATATTAATTTAGCAATACCTGTTTACATCCGTACGGGTATGCGCAGTCTATGTGATGGTCATGAGGTATGCGTTTTTAGGCGTTTTTGCCATAATATGAAACCAAAGATTGTTTGTACTTGTATTTTTCAAACTAAAATGTAGAAGTGTGGATGTAGCCTTAGTTAAAAACCTCCAACACCCCACCCTGCACAAAGCCAAACAGCAATCAGACTAGTTACAATCAGGTGAACATAGCAGAGCCTTACAGAAGCAATGAACAGTAAAGCAACGCAAGGAATGATGAAGAGGATCTCACAACTTTAATACGGTATTTCTGCTGTTCATCTCGTGATCACGATGACTAAAGATGAAATTGTTACTTTCCAGAGTTAAAGAAAAATATATTATTCTGCACATATGTTTTGATATCTGATAAGTCTGTTAACTTGTGGACCTTGACATAAAGGGAATTCCCTGGTTAGTATTTTATTGTTGGCTCACTGGCTGGGATTAGCTACAGCACCCTCCACAACCCAAAAAGGAAAAGCAGTATAGATAATGGATGGATGTCTCCATCTAGTACCTAGAAGAAAAGTACATTACTTGAATGCTGAGCTGTTTTCTGTCTGAACGCCAACGATCACATTTGTTAAATCAGGTTTCATTCGTTGGGTAATATGGCAACTAGTTGTAGCCTACTTCTCGGAAGTGGCCAGAAAATCACCTAATAAGAATTTAAATATAAAGAAGCACCTGAATCTTGGAATCAAACAACAAAACAACAAAATAAATCTTCATAAATTTAATTGATATTGATATGGCCTCATGGGGCTCTGAGAGTATGGTTTTATTCAGGTGGTTTATTTGTCCTCAGAATCTCAGATTCTATTTTCAGTCATGGCAAAGTCAATAAATCATAGATAAAGAATACGGCGCAGCACTCCAATTTAAGTTTTTATGGCTGTGTAGATGATACGGGCAACATGCCATCGTTCAGCATGCATTTCAGGCAATAATAGTGTCAAACCTCAATTAATATTCATAAATCGACAATACAACCATGCACACAGCTGTGTCACAAATATAATCTCTCATGCACTGATTCACTTCCACTCCCTCGGACGGTGGCCTGAAGAAGAGTTAGGGTTAGGGTTAGGGTTAGGGTTAGGTTACGTTCTAAAAACTGCTTTTTGGGCATAATTCCATTTAAGGGCTGAATGGGAAAAAAAACCCACCTAGAATGATAATCATTTTATGATTTGCACAAATAGGGGAATGAGTTGGTCCTCAAGGTAAGGAGTATTAGGGAAACTCACTAAGAAATTCATTTAATGCTGTCTATAACCTATTCAAGCTGGAGATAGAGAAAAGGGCAAGGGCAGACAGGACTGGGGAAGAGAAGTGAGTGATGATAGGGCGAGGCAGAGCACAGAGGACACTGACCAGGGCAGAAAAGTGACACCTCCATGACAGGAGTATTCTAAAAAATTCAGCTTGAAAAAAAGTCATGCTTAGTGTGTGTTTGTTTGTGTCCACCAAGACTAAAGACAAGAGTGTCAAAATAATTCAGCTTTTTACTTAAAAAACTTAAGTCTGATTTTCTTAAATTAGGTAAAGCACGCTAAAGTTTCTGTATAGAGTTCAGGGTTTAATACTGTCAGTACCATTGCTTATTAAACAAGCATATTCTTAAAAGTTTCTAGTTGAGTGTATCAACTAGAACCCTGACATGATTAAAAAACCTAGAAATCACCAAATTCTATTAATCCAAAATGCAGACACATATAAAGGGGTGATGTTTTTATTATGAAGTGTATTCATACCCAGATGCAGATTCAAGGTGCTGTACAGTGACATAAAAAACAGCAGCGATAAATTTCAAGCAAAATAAATGTTTAAAAAGAGTAGAATAAGAGAGGTAACATTTTTTAAAGAGAATTGAAAGAGAGAAACAATAAAAATACAACAGAACTGTGTAAAATAATAATAAAAAATATTAAAATTCAATGACGTTTCGACCTTGTAAAATAGTTTAGTTAAAGGGACCTTGAAAAATTTTAAGATCACCAGGAAGTTGCTTCCAGCACTCTGCTGCATAGTGACTAAAACTGCTTCTCCATGTTTAGATCTTTCCCTGCATTGGACACAGTTAATGACATTTAGAACAGAGGTAAAGCAGGGACAGAGGGGTGAAAGAGTGAAAGTTGCAGGCTGGGTTTGTTGCAGTTATGTGGTAAAATAGGTTATAGCAGGCTGGCTGGAGCTGGTATGGCTGAGGTGAGGTGACCCGAGGGCTTACAAACTGGATCCTGAACACAAGGAGAATACAGGTATGTTGTATGCCTTGTACTGTAGAAATCTCCATCCACATGACCTTTATTTTATACAACATCTCCTTCCAGACGGGAACACAAAAACAAATGCCGGGCTGCCGATAGTGGATATATGATCCGTCAAATAACAGAAGAGAACGCTGTGGTCCATCATTTTGAAAGGTGTTTGTAAAATATTTAGTGGCTTAGAACGCTGTTAAGATACAGACTAAGATACATTTATTTGTCCCAAACACATGCACACACATGCAATGTAGGGAAATTTAACTTCTGCTTTTAACCCATCTGGTGCAGGACACACAGAGCAGTGAGCATCCATGTACGGCGCACGGGGAAGCAGGTGGACGCGGTAAAAATCATAAAAGACGAGAGCAGCACAAACTTTTTGTTTTTCTTTTCATTTAAACATGCTCATTCAACATGTTTTTTACCTAGTTATGATATTAAGCGTAGAATAAACATTTTATTGATCAAGGACGTCAAAAACAACAAGGGGAAAACTAGAGTCACAGCCGGAGTTCTAACAATTAATTCTATTAAATATTATTTAGGAATGCTATTGTGAGTTAGCCTGACGTTGTCATACTCACAATTCTAGTCAGAATGTGAGTCTGATACCGTTCCATAGGGCTGTGATTATTGGGCGTGTTTCAACCGAACCAGGAAATAAAATTCCTCTTCGCTCAATTGGATAGACCTACAACCAATCAGAGCAACGTAGTATGTGACGTATGTAAAGCGACGCATAGTTGTTGTCAACAGAACTCAGCTGCACGCACGCTGGAAGATGTAGAAGAAGATCAGTAAAAACGATTTTTGCCAGGGTTGTAAAAATAATTTAAGGATACACGGAGAGCTTACCAACACGATCAGCATTTTTGAGAGAAACAGTTAATGTAACAGCCCCCTCCCCCCGAACATGACGCAGAGTTTCTCTACTGATGTCATACGGCTCTTTATTGTTCACTTCATCGTAGCCGTAAATACACCGTAAAACTGGAATGACCATTAAGTATACGATATTTTAATCCATAAAACCAAATACAAACATTAAAATATAATAAACAAACAAATCACCGTGAGACAAGTCTGATGCGTTAACGTGACAGCGACTCCCGTTCCGCACTACCTGCAGCCAAGTAAATGGGACCAGCTTCCTAACCTCGTTCCGCTGGCGAGGGGTGTTAAACTATAGTTTTTGACAAATGCCGCACAGCTCGCGTCCGGTCGTAGTTCCTGCTCATATCCTTGTGCCGGCGCTGTATGGCAGGTGTCTTATTTCACTGGTCCACAAGCGAGGGATCTGGGGCGTCTATTAACATGGTCCGCTCCTTAAACTGCAGGTATTTATGCGAGGGGAGTCGCTACGTGTAAAACAAAATAAGCCCAACACAAAATAACAGAATAAAACAGTATGCATAAAGCGGCAGGTGTAGCAGTCAGTTACAGTAAAGGTGATTGCATCTACGAACAAGTTCTCCGTTTAGGATTACAGCTCCACAACACATCAAACAAATCGTATCACATTTGTCGGTCCTGTAAGAACTTAATCACACGGTTGGAACGCGACATTCCCGTGTCCCATCGGGGCCAGCTGATAGATTAAACTTTTTCCGAATCCCGTAGGAAGGATGGCAAAAACATCTTTTCGATCTACAAATGCCTTGATCGCGTTTCTCTGTTCCTCTTTCGAAATTAATGCACTGTCGATGTCTCCTAAAACAGACTCAATGGCAGCATCTACACATCTCAGCTCTCCAGCGGCAGGCATGTTTGTGGAAAACAACGTCAACCGAACTGCACTTTGATGACGTAGTTGATTACGTTACCGTTGATCATCTGTCCATCATCGTATAAAGCCCGCCCTGACAATCTGATTGGTCCGGGTGATTTCGAACCAGGCATAATTTCTCCCCAACGGAGCGACTCCAGACCGAACTTCCCGACCTCAAATGTTGTGGGCGGGGCTAAGTTCGTCTGGCATCCAGGCTAATTGTGAGTGCTCAGGGAGGCTGTAACATGATATGTTTGATTTCTTCAGATATAACTTCACCAGAATTCTTTAAAGAAAGTGACTTTCTGAAGTAGACTACCTTTGGTCAAGGATTTCTGTGTATTTATTTTTCAAACCATGAAAAAGGCTTTGGATAAGTTAGTGATAGGGCCACAGACTGTCTGGATCAGAAACAATAAGGATAAAGGGGATAAACCTGCCTCATACAGTTACTTATACTTTAACTGTACACACAAATACCCTGCATGTCCCATTGAGACAAAAAAACCTTTTGACAACTGTGTGGACCTATTGACAAAAGGCTGCAGTGTTAAAGGGTTGATGTAATGAGGAGAGGACTTGTGAAAAGGTCCCAGGGTATTTTGTGAATCGGTCCTTCTTACCACTCCTGTCATATGCTACACTGCTCTCTGGCATGTCAAAGCAGCTTGTCAACTTTAATCACAGCGCTGTTCAGAGATCTAACTGGAAAAGGCTGTCTCTTCTTATAGTGCAGTCCAATGTGTGCACAAGAAAGTGTGTATTTTCTGTGCATATGTGTGTCTGTGCCTGTTTGTGGGTATACTGAGAGCCAATCAGCTACCGACCTTCCCCTGATGGCGAGTTCGACTAGTTTAATTGTTTTGAGTCTGTTCCAAGAAGCTTACTTATTTATTAATTACATGAATGGGAAATAAAACTCACACACCTACCATGCCTCATGTAAGAAATGTTACACCTACCTGTTCAAGCACAGCTCATTTCACCTAGCCTAGCCTTGCATTGTGTTTGGTCAGCCCTTTTATTTTCTCGGAACAAAGTTGGCCAAGATGTAAGTGAGTCAGAACAGGGACTGATCCACAGAACCAGGGAATCTTAGAATCTTAATAACATTTTTCTTGCTTATGATCACACAAACATTCTTGCCTGCCTTTCTATGGGTAAAGAAATATTTACATATACAGTGAGAAGCTAATGTACTTAAATCTGTAAATCTGTGTCCAAAGGATACAAACATGGATTTATGTCAACTTTCAACAAAGTTGACTGCATCAAACAACTTTGGAGTGGACCCAGCTGTTCCATTAACAGGCGTTACAGCCAAGGACTATATATGAAAAATAAAATAAAAATTCCCATTAGAGATATGTATTCATAGGCTGTATAAATATGAATAATATGACAATAACCAAATTGTCCAGATCCAGTATAGTTCATTAGCTCGCCACCCCCATACAGGGGATATGGGCCAAACAAAAAAGTCAAAGTAAACTTAAAATTAACTTTAACCAAATATATTACGTAGCTCTCATCACAGTGCTGTATTGTCAAGTCGTCATATTTCGGTTTATGCTTTAAAAATTGTGAAACTGATTTGCAGTTGGTCGAGCGAATGTACCAGACCATGGAACCGAAGCTCCACCCCACAATCACTACTGCGCAGACTGACTCTAAATGACATCATAAGCACATGTAACCAAGATAGTCTGGAATAATTTTTGTACAGTGGGAGGAAGTGGAGACATGTCGTTCATCTTTACAGTCTAATGGTGGCATTACAAAGCCCAGCGAGGTTAACCAAGTAACTACTAGCAGCTGACATGCTAGCTTCAGCATTGGCTAATAAAAGTGAAATTCTGTCATGGCTATATTTTGTCTGCAATGAATTACCTGGGTGTTCCTGGTCATCAGTAAACCAGCTCCAATAGGGGATTTCTTTAAATAATTTGTGTCTGGGTCAAAGAAGTCACTGCTGAATTCAAGATCTAAATTAATTTGTCAAATAAAAGTAGGTGACATTAGCTTAAACAGAAATACTGTTAGTAAAATTAAGGATACGGTTTCATTACTTTGAAGTTTGACTTAAGTAATGTGATTCATTATCCATAATTAACATTACTGGCACACACACAAAAACTCACACACACAGTATCCATTTGGTAGACATACCAAGAGCCACTAATAAACTCCAGTCACCAGCTTCATCCACTAATTTCTCAGCTCTCACTTCTTTCTATCAATTAACCTTTAAGCTCGCTTGCTCTCTCTCACTCCACAGCCACATGAATAGAGGATTGAGGAATGGGTGTGTAAAACTAAAGAAGTGCAGATGGTCTCCATTTCCTGAGCTGAAATAATCAATAGTCTATGAATATTCTGATCAGCGTCCTCAGGCCTGAGAAAAATGTCAACATTTAGTCTTCAAGAGACACCAACTGAAGAGATAACAAGATACAGATATAGAGCACGGGCGGGCAGGAAAGACGGAGAAAGCTGGAAGACGTGAGCTGGTGTTCCTAGCTCAGGATGCGTTTATTTCCTATCAGCTGGTTCCATTTTTCTACATGAACCCGTATGTAGGTTCTGCTAAATTCCAAAGCTTATTTTCCCACGAAAATGACAACTGGGCAGACAACCTTTGTTTTTTTTTTTCAATTTTAAGTATTAAAACTAAAATGAAATTGACGCATTAAAGCACAGAAGGATCTAACCAATGCAGTTAAACATGATATTTTATGTGGCATGACTTAGGGCCCGGTTTCAACGAACTGCAGAAAGATTAGTCTAACATTTTAGATAAATACTGTACTTTTATTTTCTTGCCAAGACTTAAATGAGAACATCTCTCTTGTCTGTTCAGTAATTGCAAAGCTAGATTAGACTATGAGCAAAGGGAAACAGCTAGCCCATTTCAGTCATCACCTTTGGACTATACCTATTCCCTTACTATGATCTTTGTCTTAAACTTTACTATATGTTCCTGAGATGATTTGCAACTGTTCCCAGTTCCAGCTTGCTGGTCAACTCATCTGACAGATTTTTTAACTTTCTGCATATAAGCCTGATTAACTTCTATATAAGAAGCCTCATAATGCTACCTAATGTTTTGAACCATTTTAGACCTTGCAGGGCCAATGCTTATATAGAGTCAGCTGTTTTGGACATCTTAAAATCATGATATAAATTCACATATGTATATGTTTGAAAAAAATAAACCCCTAATCAAAGGTGGGCGGCCCCTGCCATCAGAGACGGCTCAAGACTAGGAATCTGTAAAGGTTAATTTTCAATTTGTGTCTCAACCCCACCTCCCAGCCCCACCTGCCTTGGTGTGTCAGCACATACTCTGCAGGGTAAGGTTGCCATTCCACTCAGGGATCATTATGTTGTGGGTGTTGCCTCAAATGTACGATAATTGTAAAAAGATCGGCAGGAAAATAAAATGTCTTTGCCACTAACATTAACAGTAATTCATGCTGACAGACATCAGAAAGGTACAAAGACAGACACAGCTTAATTCTTCATCTAAACAAGTATTACAGTCAGATATTAATGTTCTCATACCACTTTGCAAAATGAAATTGCTTGCATCATGTTTACTGTGATATATTACCATTACTGAGTGAATCAGAATTTCCCACTGTAGCTTGTTCTGTTTGGAATCGATTGGCCTGAATAAGCCCAAGAGGTTTATACATGTGTTTATGCACGCTCCAGTTGACCTTAAGGGCAAGAACCTTGTCTAAAAAGAAAGAAATATACTGTTTAATTCAATCTCAAATGTATAAAGGAAAAGAAGCTAATTATAGAATTCATATCCACTACATTAACTTTTATAAAGATTCCCCATCAGATTGTATAAAAGCTGAAGATATTTTGCAAAGATAGAATTTTATTTTTTAGATAATTTCTACCTGTGAATTGCTGTTTCACTTATTAATAACTTTCTGTGACACTTTGTAGCACAGAGCAGTATATGCTCCAACTCTAATTATTTGTGACAGTGGCTGAAAGTAGGGTTAACAGATTAGTAAATTATCAGCTGATATTACTGATACTGACCCTGGTTCCAGAAGAGATGACACCTGGCTTCAGGGATCACAGTGCCTGTTTCAATCGGTGCACACTACAGTTGTTTTTACACTGGCTGCAACATGGCTTCCTTCACGGATCACTGTCTTTCCACACTCTCTGGGGTTGTTTGGGAAATACATCTCGGTGCGTGAGCATGATCAGTTGCAATGAGCTGCATTTGAATATGCATACTGTAGCTGCTGCCACGCTTCAGGGGACACAATGAGTTGCTTCTCACGACTAAATTTCTTCCTTATTTTAAATACCAGTAATAAACACAGCCAAGTTGTAGGTCTGCTGCTGGGGAAACATAATGTTTTAGATGCAATTAAACCTTGGGCCTGTGTCTGTAGAGCTGTTTTGCTGTGTACCATTATTAATAAGCATTCCATGCTACTATTCAGACTTGCACTACCAGGTTAAACATTCAACTAATTTTTTGTTACAACAGTTTTGCAGTAGCCAATGCAGAGGTGTGTGCTGGAAATTTGGTCAACAAACAAGGTTCTGAGACAAGATGTCTTTGTAAAACGTTTCTGCAGAAAGGATCACACAGGTAAGGTGGAGGTGAGATGAAATGTGAAGTGTCTGTGCATGGGTTAACTCCTGACCCAAAAACAAGCGGAGGGGGGTGTGTGAATGTATTGTTCTATGTCTGGAACTCATCGTATGATAAGGTGTAACTGATAGGCTGCATCCTAAATGTGTTGGAGAGGAAATGGTATCATGTATGGTGAGGGTGTTGTGTCAGTCTTTTGAGTCCTCCAAAAAAGGACAAACTTAGTTAAACCAGAGTAAAGCAAAAGGTCACATGAAAAGGTGATATCGGAATCAACTTCTTCTTGACAATGGAGAAAATGGGGTCACATGCTAGAGGGTGGGTGCACCATAAAGTGTATGTTGAGCTGTACCCTACATTGAAATGTCTGCTGTGAGCATTAACTAAGAAGCTATTAAGTAAATTTCCATTACAGGTGTCTTTACTTTCAACTCAACACTTAGTTAGACTAGGTCTAATAATTGTGTCTTAAAGGGTTAGGAAGGTTTTCATATTACAACAAGCCTCATATGTGTGTGTGTATGTACAGTGTTGTGCAAGTTCACACCTCATGAACTAGTTCAAAGTTCAGTTCATACAAGTAAACATGAATAGTTCACGTTCATAGTTCACCATTTAAATTCTGAACTAGTTCATAGTTCAGTTAATTTCATAATTTAAAGGTGGAAAGTGAGAATGAAAATAAAATTGCTTTTTAAATAAAACTTTATCCATCACTACCCCTTGCCTTAAACTTTACTTCATATGTAGCAATTACTAAAAATATTTTTAGCAATAATACAATATTTTTTTGTGTTATTTTGGGCGGCTGTGGCTGAGGGGTCGTCCTCCAACCTGAAGGTCGGCAGTTCGATCCCCAGTCTGACCCATCTGCATGCCGAAGTGTCCTTGGGCAAGATGCTGAACCCTGAATGGCCCCCCATAGAATAACAAAGGGCTGGGAATAGATGCACTGTATAAATGTGTGTGAATGTGTGAATGTAAAACTGTACTGTAAAGCGCTTTGAGTGGTCATCTAGACTAGAAAAGCGCTATATAAATACAAAAATAACATTTACATTTATTGCTAATTTTGCCTGTTTATTTATTCATACCCTGAAAACAAAAGGCAAAACAAATCATAGTGCTATGCCTTACTATGATACCAATTATTAGGCTAGACCTTAAATTCTATCATTTAAATGTGTCAAATAAATGTGTGTGTGTGCGCACGCAATATTAGTTCCGTCTCGCTTTTCCCCCTCCCAGTCGCACGCCTCACCTGTTATGCCTCCGCGTTCCCATTTCAGAATGAAAGTCAGACACAGAGACACATCTACTTCATGTTCAGATGGACTGCATCAAGAGGGCAAGGTTGTACATATTTTTTGTAATGGCCTCCAGTAGTCTGATTCAAATCCCCATTGGTTTTCAGCCAGAGTAAGAGATTAGGAAGTTGCTCCCATGGGGTGGAAACATCATGACTCTCCATGAGCCTTTACCACACTAAAGGACTCCAGCATCCAGTTTCATCTGTCATTTCTCTATATTATCATTGATGGAGAAAGCGCTGAAGCAGCACAGGGGACCTTATAACCACTGACTCTTTCTGTATCCAATGAAAAGTACAATTAGACTGTCATTTGTAGTGAAGCTTCGACAAAAGTAATAGGATGCACTTTCCTCTCAGTTTTTGCTGTTGTGACGTGTTAACCAATAGTAGGTCATATGTATGATACATATCATTTGAATATCTGAAGATTCCACTGAAAGGTTTCATCTTCTGCCTGCTGTTAGTCTAACTCATAGACTGTTTATAAAGATGGATGACATCAGTATAGGTTATAAACCCAGCCTTCCCCATGTTAGTGAATGGGACATTGACCAAACAAGCTGTCCAAAGTCAAATTTAACATTCAATATTTGTCTTAGGTTGTTCTTATGACACTGGTGTATGTCCGTTTATATATGTGGTCATTCCCTGGTAAGTGTGGTTTTTATTAGTTGATTGATGCTATAAAAACCGGGTGAAATGTAATGATTTACAGCTTCACGATTGGTTGACCTCAATGCTTTACTGTGTTGACTCTGACTTGATGCCTTCTGCACAAGTTGGCAGTTTTTGTATAAAGGATAATTGTAACATGAATCTGAGCTGAGCTTTGTAATTTCTGTTGGACACCATCCACTTTTACCTCTGTTTTCCTTGAGTTTGAAATTTCCCTCCTTTTGTTTCCTGCCTTTGTGATTGTTTGCACCTCCTAATGTGTTTCACATGTGGTCAGTTATCCCTGCCTCCCTTGTGTATATAAGTCTCTGTGCTTCCCTTTTTCCTTGTCAGTTAGTCTAGTTTCCCTTGTTCATCTGGTTTGCTTGGTTGCCTGATCCAGTGCTTTTGGTTCTTCTAGTCTCGCTCTGTGTACAGTTTACTTGGATTCCGATTTTTTTTACCCTGCTTTCTGCAAGAGCCTTGTTAGAATCAAAACTCCATTTTGTTTTCCCGTCTAAACATGTCTTCTGCATTTAGGTCCACCTGCACACAACACTGATAAGTTCGGCTTTACTTCTGTAAAGCAGAGAAACTTAAGACGCATCATCGTTCTATGCATAACGTCATCTTACTCCACCACAACCAGCATCAACCTAGGGATTATTTGATCGTTCATGTGACACCACACCCTCTGAGAAGACAAAATAAAAATAAACCTGTGTCATGAAATATTAGCTTTTCTAGAGTGGAGCCGCAGAGGTGTGTGAAAAAAAACATTAATTCAACGACATAATCTGAGGTTTGGCTACATGCCACATGCATGATTTCTTAATGATAATTGTAACTACTATGATTCACTTCACTTTCCTTTTACTCCAGTGCCATCATTGGCAGATTTCATTAGTTGGCAACATGGAGGTATCAACATCAACATTTTAACATTGACATTGTAAGACATATGTCGTAAGTATCTGGATCAAAGAACTCTGAGAACTACAACCTAAGTTCAAGCTCACAATGGTGACAACAAATTTACAGAATGTGTTATAATACCAGTCCAATTTCTGTGTGTCTGATAAAGAGTTTGAAGGGCACATTCTATATATATTCTCTTCATGGTTTCTTCTCCTGTAAGTGATGTCACTATCTCCTTTCCATTAAGTTTGATTCTCTCTTGCTCTTTCTAAATCTCAGTGATTTTCTCTCTTTCGATATCTTTCTTAATTTCAACATCAGCATCTTTAACAAGTGCAGCTGTCACCTCTTGTTCAAAAGGAACTGTCATAGAAATGGTATGGGATAATACCAGAATATTTCTTACTCATGCACGTGTAGCTCCTCTGCTCTGTGTTATCTTGTTTACTCAGTCATCCATCTTTCTGGCTATTTTAGTCTTTTTGCTGGATGCACTCTTTCTCCCTTTTCTCACCTTTATATATTTAAACTTACTCCTCTGGAGTCTCTTTCTCTTGTTGAGTTAAATCGCTGCCCCTCTACCGCTATGTTTCTCTTCTCCTTGACCCCCAAGTGGGTTTCTACTGATTTCTTAGATCAGCATTTTATCCCCCTATGCTGTTCAGATCCTTTTGTGAAGGGGCAGGGGTGAGGTTGAAGTGCCAGTTCCACAATCCCTCACTCCAGGGAGGTTGCAAAGGCGGAGTCTATCATAGATGGACTGTCCTTCAAGAATCACTTCCCCCTTCTCAGAACCTGAGTCAGCTGTGGATCACCTTTAGAGAGGAAGGTGTTAATGGACGCTGCTCATTTCAGACCACTCCATACAGATGAGCCTGAATTGGAAAGTGGGGGCTGCGACATTGAGAAATGCACACAAACATACACATAATCGTGCACACACACACACACACAAACAAATTGGAGTACTACTCAACTAAAGCACAAGGTACGGTGAATGGACTGATCAATCACAGCTCAATTACACTTTTCCTTAGCACAACAAGGACTCTCAGCACATGCCAACACTAACAATGGAAACCAAAGCCTAAAACAAGCCTATCCATTAACATTAAATGAATTAACAAACCAAGGGCATTTACCTGATTTGGCCATAACCTCCCTTGTCACATGATTCTTAAGCAGCCACCTTTATCATAATCACTTTAGTTGTAAATTATCATATTGTGCTTGGCCGTGAAGGGGTAGTGTTGTCCAATTTCTCTATGAGTATTCAGGACCCCTTTACAAACGAAGGGGTTGACAGAAATGCCTGAATGCTTTGCAAATGGACAAAGTGAATCAACTGACTTCTGCAGGTAAAATGAAGTATGAAATCTTGCAAAATAATCTTAAAACATGTTTAAATCCAGCATAAAATTTTAAATTACTCCATTAACATACGAAAACTTTATGAATCACTGTGACAAGCATATAAGGAAAATCGCTATCCACGCTGTCAAAACAAGCATGTAAACAATCTGCATGAGAGGAACGAGTAACATTTGTTACTATCGTGTCCCCGTTCATGTTATAATGTTTTCAGTGCAGGGCAGAAGTTTCTAAGGAAAAGACTAACAGATTTTTAACTAACTGACTGACTGTGTACTGACTGACTTTGTATTGATCTGTCCCGTCTGTCCTGCAGTTGTCAGATCTGTCACTATTATAGTGTTGGTTGACGATGGTTGTTAATATAATAAAGTTAGTTTATGTTGTTTGTCACTGTAACGATGTTGGTTGGCTGCTGATGACGTAGCTTGTAGTGTCCCAATTCGTAATGGATTTTCACAACCTTTCCCTTGTGACTCCATTTGGAGGAGGACACTCCCAGCAAAGGGTACCTCATATCTAGGGGTAGGGCCAAGGGAGAGGAATTGGGACAAGGCATTACTTTCCTTATGAACCATGTATCAGCACAAATTCAGATCTAACTCGTGACCTTTTGACTAAACTAGGACCAGACAGAAAGACTAGTTAAAACAGATTAGTTGCACAATTGACATTTCTTTAGAAAATGTAATTTGTACTGCCCTCTGTGTGAAAAGAGGGTGTAACTTCGAGTGCATGTCTATGCGTATTGCACCATTTAGTTACAGACAAGTACATTCAGTCGCATGCCATCTTAAAAGTACATCAGTATCTATTTTAAGTCTATGTGTCAGTCTGCTACATATCATCTCAACATTGTTTGTTATCGACAACCTGTCCGACCTACATGCATGCACTAGACAGCTATGTAAATCCAGTATAGTGTAGTGGCTCTATAATAGTGTCTTGCTGTCCTTCAATAGGAGGGCGGGTCACTCTATCCCAGAGCTGTCACTTTGTCTGTTAGATAGATTGTTTCTTGTGCCACTTTTAATGGGGAGATTTAGCAGCACTCCACCAAACATAGATTGACAGTAAAATGAAAAGGTTGAAGAGTAGAAGAGTCACTGAACACCACACGTTTTATGTCAACTGGGATGTTGGCCAAGGAGCATTGTTACTTTGGAAATGGGGAAATTAGTTATGTCACCTTTTCCAAGTTAGATTGTCTCTCATAAATGTATTGCCAGGGTCAGGGAACCTTGGACAAGTCCATGTTAATTGCAGTTCTGCGATGGAAATCATATGACATGGACGTGTGACACACTCTCCGTCCTTCATAACCCTATTTTATACAGTGCTACTTAAAGGCTACATTATTATCAGCACCAGCACTGAACTTCGACCATGGGTGAAAATCGTGACAGTTGGGACAGTCCGTCTGTTCACCAGTATGAATATGATCAGATGGCTCTGGTCAGCCAATAGTCAGCTAAATGAGCCAGTGATTATGAAGCTGATGATATATTGACAGCACAACTTCAGCGTTGTGTCTGAGCTCTCTCCTATTTATATTCAGTTGTGTCAGTAGATTTTCCAGTTGAATGCATTTTACAGAATGTGAAGAATGAAAATATTAGTTTTCCCAAAGTTTGGGAAGGAACCCTCTCTACATCTGTTGAGACCTTCAACAAAGAAACATTGCTCTTTATTGACAGACCAATAGAGCTACCTTGAACCCTGACCTCTGTGGCAGGAATAAAAAAGATATGTGGACACTGTACCCAGTCTCTCAGCGAATGGCTGAGCTCCATTGATTTTTAATCTCCTAAAGCACTGTGTCATTATTGCGATAAAAACAACCGTCCCCTGCTTTTCCTTGATGATCTCTCTAATGCTTATTGACAATAAGCACAGATTGAGTTTGTGTGGATTTCAGTATGCCCTCTGTCCAGCACACGTTGTCCGTCAGTGTTATTCTATTAGATAGATGAAGTATCGCTTACAAGTACACGCATAATAACACATCTACTTCCACCCGCTGCTGAATCCCCACACTCACACATACAGTATACACTGGCACACACGAAGCAGAGCTCAGAGGATACCGACCTCTGCTTTTGCTCCCCAGCCCCTCAGCGCAGGGAGCCCAGCTCCTGCCAGCAGCAGCACTTTAGGGTTAATAAATGAAGTCCAAATGGGTTTGACCTCCAGAAGAGACACAAAGCGATGAAAAATAGCACTTTGACACAGCATGGATACAGGGCCCATCACTGTATGGCGACCTTGATATTTTAACCAAGTGCTCTAAGCCGTAATTGACTTTCCCCTCTAAAAATCCATCCTCTCCTAACAATCAGATCCTTCACATGCCATCCCTCTCTGTGTGTCCCTTCATCCATATGTTATATCACTGCTCATATGTTGGAGAGGCCAGATTGATGCTGCTGTTCATATTAATGTTGTCATGCACTGTACAGGCCACTACATGCATCAAACCCTGATTGGAGGCACACAGGGAGCCCATATGTCACAGCTGTGCGGTGGCTTTCAGTTCACACCTCATCTTTCTCTTCTCTGGAGACAATGATGAAGAGAGAATCAAAACCAAAAGCTCGATTCTTTAGACTCATACTGACTTTTTCTGTAATTAAAGGTGGGCCATTTTAATCACTTTGCTGATTCAAACCGTCTTGACCTGTACAGTTCAAAGACCCAGTGAATAGCGTGTGCACAGTCATTTGTTCCTTTATATATTGCCAGTCAAACACACACCATTAATTTGGTGGCTCATGCACTTTCCACTGTGTTTTCAAGGGGTTGCACTTTCATTCAGCCTGGGAACTAGAGGAAGAGGCATGCTGTGTCTCCATTTGTTTATCTCCGTACTCCTACATGCTCTTCTGAATGCTCACATGTTGACAATGTTCACATTGACAAGTGTGGCAACAGCAGTTGGTACAAGTCCCTGTATGATGCATAGAAAATAATAAAAAGGTTCAACTTCTCAGCAGTTACCATCTTGGCTACAAAGTAGAATAGAAGGGGACCACCAGCATGTTTCTCAACTGGTTTTCATGACATCAAAGTTATTATAACCAGCATTTTCAGAAACATAAACACCCAAACACATGATCATTGTCCTTCATCATTATTTACATTATTTAGACTCACAGGCTATATGACTTCCATGCACACAATGTCAATATAGGGCCATTTATCATTCACTGTGCAATATTAACATATCAAAATGCCAACATTTGCTAATTAGCATTAAACACAGCACAGGCTGAGGCTTGAAGGAATAACATTAGTTTTACAAGCACTTGGCCATAAACCAAAGTATTGGACTGAAACTGTTGGCCTACAAACATAAAGACAACCAAAGTCATTAGGATACATCCACTGGCCATTTAATAGCTGTTGATACATTTCAGTTTGGACCAGAGTGGGATTGGAATTATTTCTATTTATCTTTTCAAACTTAAGAAAAATCTGTCCAGAGAAACTGAGGACATTCTCCAAGATAAAATAAGATAAGATGATCCTATGTCCCACCATGGGGAAACAAAAGTATATTCACTGACCGATGACACCCCTAAACTTTTAGCGCTTAAATCTATGGCTACATGAATGAATATTGCGAAGAAAAAGCAAAGCAAACAGAATTTTATGACTGACAAACTTTACATTTTACAGATCTGGACACATTGACTCAATGTATTTGAAAATATGCAGCATTTATGGCAAAAAACGGTGAAATGAGGTCTTTACATCTTCGAAAGGCTCAGGTTTTCCACTTCTGCTGGAAGCCCCTCCCTCCCTTTATCTTTGTGTGTGTGTGTGTTTGTGTGTGTTGAGTTGTTGCCATCAGCTGCCAGGCATCAGCATTATCAACCTGCCCTGCTTCAAATACCTGGTTGTTCAAAACTAGTGGAGGAGTAGACACAGTGTGCTCAGTCAGTCACATATCTAGCCTGTCTCGGAAACTTTGATTTCATTCTATTCTTTACTAACAACACCTGTGGAACTGAACAGAAGAAGCCTCTTGATGAGAGATGAAACGTTTAACTTAATCACATGATGTCACTTCTATATTGAGCTTTAGTTCAACACGCACTGTGTGCACTGACTCTGAGGACAAACTGTGGAGAAAACTTTGCAATTACTAGTCAAACACATATGGACCTATGGCGCAAAGGAACATGACTGTGCACATCTGGCACTATGGGATGCGCCTGGTGCATCCGGAAACAGCAAGAGATTAAGATGTGGTGGGTGTGTTAGCGGCAGGGATCGACTTAACAGACCAGACATTGTTTAAAATGTCCCTTAGCCTTCCATTTAAGGAGAGTGTGCGCACTGCACAGCAGTGTAGGAACATTTTGGTGAGATCTGACTGTCTCAGAGAGAGAAAGGGAGGGAGACGGGCTGTCACAAGGTAAATCTGTTAACTCTATAACCCCCAGTCCAAATATATATTTAATTTCATGAATAAACAGCGCTGCATAGAGAATCTCATGTTGTGTGTTGCATGTGTGAAAGGTAGGGCTGCAACTAACCACTATTCTGATAGATTAGTCATAGATTATTGACACGATTAATTGACCAATCGTAGGGGAGAGCGGGGTAATGTGGGACATCGGGTGATGTGAAACACCCCCTGTATCTAGGCAACGGAACACATTTGTGGTCATTTGACCATTATGTTTTCAAGCCCATCCCATTCCCCCCTTGCCATGAAGGAGAAGTTGGTTCTGGTGCTGTGGAAAGAACGTTTTTTCACCAAAATGTGTTTTTTGCATGTAAAATTAAATTTTTTTGTTTGAACTTAATCAACTGTTGTATCAAAACAAATTGAATCAGCTAGAAAAACTTATATCATACATGTTGGTGAACTTCCAACATATAAAACCATGTGATTGATGCTAGCTGAAGATTAGCCTGAATTGCTAAAGATGTTGTGTTTCTAAAATTGTGGCTTCGGGGTAAAGTGGGACAAATGCTGTGGGGTAAAGGGGGACAGTGTCTCACTTTACCCCACCATGAAGCACAAGTTAAGTTTAGTCTTAAACATATTTTAGTGTTATATTACATTATATATGTTTTATTTTTAATGTCATAAACATTGTAGAAAAGCCATCATGCCAAGAAACTACACCAGGAAGACAACCTGGGGCCAAACACCCCTCACAGAGATGGAGAGTGCAGCCGCTGAAGTCATGCAAGGAAAGAAGTCCTTAAGAAAAGCTGGAAGGGATAGAAATATTGACAAGACAACCCTCAAAAGATTCATAAAGAAAAAAGAGAAATGGAAAGTAAAATCAGTAGCCTGGGGTGCAGTAGCTGAGGTAAAGAGAAAATTCACAGATGAGATGGAGGAGGAGCTTGCCAAACACTTGAAACAACTAACTGACCAGTTCCATGGCCTTGGTCCAGTTAAGTGCTGTGAATGGGCATTTGAATACGCAGAGAAAAACAATATCCCTGTCCCTGTGCAGGTAAGCTAGGGTGTGCAAGACATCACATGAATCATAATAATCATAAATGTGCTTAATTGACCAATCCCCATGATTCTGTTACTAGTCCGATATTAGTTTTGGAATGTGTGGTTGTCAGGTTTTTAAGTATTACAACATGTGTTGTTATGGTAGTTTTTAAAGTGGAAATAGTAAGTGGACCACTTTACCCCATAGCCGGGATAAAGTCGTACACAAGACCATTTTTTTTTAAAACAATCATATTTTTACTGCCCTTTGTCCTGAATACATTCTGATCATTTCCATTGCCAGAAAACATCCTGAATTATTGGGAAAAGTGTACATTTTACTGATATATCATTTAAGCTTGCCTAGAGGGGAGCAAATGTAAAAAATGTCCCACATTACCCCGCTCTCCCCTATTGTGAATGACACAAATTCTAAATTGCTCTTATTTAGCCAACAGCTTTCAAATGTAGCTTGAGGTTGTTCGAGGCGTGTGATGACTGAAAATGAAAACAATAAAGATCGATACTTCATTCAAAAAAATGTCTTTAAATAAACTTTGCTGCATATTAGGGTACTGTTGACAGAAAAGCAAAGAAAAATCTAGTTTTTGTCCATTAACAACCAAGGACAGGCAAAGTGCTAATAAAAATAAATTAATTTAAATTCAAGTTTCCCTTTTTCCTGTGAACCAAGAACAGGCCAAGTGCTGATACTTAAAATAAATTAAAGATCAAGTATCCATTTTTCCTGTTAATAAAAAGGAAAAGGAAAGAAGCAGGAATAAAAACATCAACAAGCGGAATTACAGTCTTCTTCGGACTAAATAATTGTGATTAATAAAGACGTTTGTCAGGCAATAGGATAACAATATGCTTTTTAACTAACATTATGCTTTTTAATGCTTTAAAACTTTAAAACTTTAAACCATATTTTTGTAATGGATTCTAGAATCCTGTGCACAGGTATATATGTTTATATAGCAAGCTAGCTAACAGGCTATCTTACCGAAGCGAGTCTGCATCGTTTACGTTACGATGTCAAACTTGTCTCCTCCTCAAATGCGCGTGTCCTGCTTCCATGGAGAGCAGGTCTGCCGTACAGATATTGCACATAGTTTTTAAGGGTTTTTTAATGTTAAGGGGGAAATTCCGCCGAACTATTGACCTCCTGGTACACAATGCTGTTGCAACTGACATTGCCATTGGTCCATGTTTTGTCGCTTTTGCATATGCGCGACTTTCAGAGTTAGGAAGGGAGCGAGATGGCTCATACCTCAACTACTTCCATCAGCACCTCTGGTAAAACAACGTTTAGTTCAGCTGCACGGCAAGGAAAAAAAACACGCCTGTGAGGAATCATCAACGAGTGAAATCGTCGACTATTTTTGTCATCGATTTTTGTCGACGACGTCGATTAATCATTGCACCCCTAGTGATGGGGCAACCCAAGACTCTCCAGGCATTGTGCAATGTTCATAGGAAAGAATGACTATACAGTACAGCAGTGCAATATTAAGTGTGTTCAGGTAATCACAAAAACCAAGCAGCACTATGAGCCACTGTTACCACACTAACCTGAGGTGGTTACTTTGTGTTTCCACTCCTGTATACAACCCAGTTGACTCCTACTCACACTACTCTATTTGTTTAATTCGGCATCATTAAAGTCATAAAGCACCTTACAAAAGTTAGATACTTCTAAACTCAACATGAGCTATTTAGATAAGACTTAATTCATCTCATGGAAACATCCACTGGGCCATAACGGTGGCTGTGAGGCTCCTAATGGGCTTTGTTATCGAGGCAGGATGGATGGTGATGGTTACTGTTTCACAGTGTAACACAGCTAGGGCATGGACGGGGCCATAATTCTCATGATAATTGGGTTAATACCTGTCATGATATCCCCTATTACCACAGCAGTAAATAGAGTTGAGGTAGGAATTATTGTTGTTAATTAGAAAACATGTAAATCAGTAGCATGTGGAAGAACTGTATGTCTCAGCTTAATGTTGAGCAGAGATCACCTTTATTGTTATGGGATCATGCATTTGTCTGGCCTTTGTGTGAGTCATATCATTTGTGTATGTTGTGTATAAACGTATATAAATTCAAATTTACAGATACATGTGTGCACCTTGGGTTTGCTACGTGCACATACGTTCCATGTCAGTGTGTACCAGTGCACTTGCAGATTGTGTGGAGCATGTGTACAACTGTGTGAGTGTGTGTACATGTCTGTATGTCTTACTGAGCAGGTGTGTGTGAGAATGTGACACGGTGTCTGTCCCCTGTCCTCTTCCCTTTTCTGGACTGGTTACTCAGGGGGCAGCTATAAAAGGAAAGGGCTCTGTCAGCCTGTGATGTAGCACACACACACACACACACACACACACACACACTCACACACACTAAGGATAAGGCAGCAAGAGGATATGGGCCAAAGGGCCAGTTGAGTTTACTAAACTTTCACAGGAGACTAAAATAGGTCCTTCCAATTTGTCGGTTTTACAGCATCTCTGTGTGTGTCTGTATGCGTAAGAGGGAGAGAAAGCAGTGTGTTACTCTTGAAGGATGAGCAACAGACTTGTGTGGAAGAATGCAATTGTGTGACTGTGACACCCGAAGAAAGAACTTGAGACAGAAGGGAAAGAAAAGAGCATAGAAACGAGAGAGACATTTGAAAAGAGCAGAATAAACAAGAAGCAAGCAGGTGGATGAATGGACGTGTTAAAGTCAGGAAACAAGAAAGAAAAACATGATCGAACTTCAGGGGGACAGCCAGCAAGGGAAGAATAAGAGGAAGGGAGGGAGGGATGATATGAAGTCATTGAGGGAGTAGCAGGTTACAGGGTCGCTGTTATCAGCCAAGTGATTATGTTAAATTGACTTTTGTCTCCCTGGCTTCAATGAGAGTGGATGTCCTCCAGTGTTAATTTTGGCAGCTATTTTTGATTTAGTCTTAGTCTTAGTCTTTTGATGAAAATGCATTTTAGTTTTAGTCACATTAAGTAATTTTTATCCTTCTTAGTTTTAGTCTGGTTTTAGTCGACTAAAACAAATTACATTTTAGTCTAGTTTTAGTCGACGAAAACAAATTCAATTTGAGTCTAGTTTTAGTCACATTTAATAGCCACATTAAACTCCTTTTCTGTAAAAACATATAGCTGGAGCCTAATAGCTAAAAAAGGTATATTTCATTTTAAATGTGAAAACAAAAAGGGAGAGCAGGTCAGACTGGAGGCGGACACAGAAACGTCAGCTCGGTACAAACCAACTGCAGCTTCTGCTCTGATCAAGAAGCTGAGGTGCTGATCTCTGATCAGCTGAGACCAGAGAAACTCTGTGTTTTCACTGTTTCCATAGTTAAGAAGCAGTGAGTCACTGTGAGGCTTCCTCACGTGTTCTAGCTCTGATCTTGAGTCTCTGAGCGAGGGCGGGGGGCGGAGCCTCGGGACCGGTGCGCTCTCTGGGAGCGCACAGACACACACACACACACAGACACACAGACTCACTCGCCCGCTCCTGACACTTCATGACGGCCTGATATGATGATGTTAAAAAAATTATTGTGACTTAGTCAATCACCAACATTTTCGTCTCGTCTCATCTCGTCAACGGAAGTTAAAAGTAGATTTAGTCATAGTTTTTATTTTCAAAGATCCGTTTTCGTTACGTCTTCGTCTCGTCTTCGTCATGGAAAAAGGGTCGTTAACGAATATATTTCGTCATCGTTATCGTCAATGAAATCAACACTGACGTCCTCCCCTCTTTATTCTTTTACCCCTTTTACATTTCTCTCTCTCTCATCTCAAAATCCTCATCCTCCTCTTCCTCCCATACACCTTTTCTCAACTTCTGTCAGTATTCAACATTAGGTCTTAGCCGACGGCAGTCACTCATGCATAAAGAAGACATTTGACTGATACCACACCTTCAGTAGCCAATTCCACTGTCACCTTCATACGCTCACACACACACACTGTATTCCGTATTTTGCGTTACAACATCCACGGTTCTTTGCAAAACATTTTACAGACTAACAGTAGGATGCCCTCAGATTATTTCATAAAAAATTGTATGCATGAATGATCCAGCCATCTTCCCTATTTCCATTATCCAGGTTCAGATCGTGGAAGGTCAAGCAGGTTATTCCAGACATCCTTCTGCCCAGTATTATTTGCCCAACGGCTACTGGTGGATCCCAAGGGATAAATGATCCATCAACATGCTCCGAGTCTAAGATTAAGATTAAGATGCATTTATTAGTCCCAAACACATGCACAGACATCCAAAGGCACACTCATGCAGGTAGGGAAATTAAACCTCTGCTTTTGACCCATCTGGTGCAGGACACACAGAGCAGTGAGCGACCATGTACGGCGCTCGGGGAGCAGATGTCAGGGGCACTAGAAAGGGTAGGGAGTCTCTTGGATTTTTGCACAGATCAATCCAGGTTCGTCTTTTTGTTGTCTCTCCGTGGAGTCAAACCAGAGACGAACCAGAGACCTTCTCTGCCCATAGTCCAAGTTTCTGCCACTAGACCACCATCTCTCCTTATACTATACACTCTTAGACTGGAGTGTCCTCCTTGTTGGATGTTCCTCCAGTGAAAGACACAAAAGGCATCCTAATCAGATGGCCAAACTACCTAAACTGGCTTCCTTTTGACGTAAAGAAGCAATGGATCTACTGTCCAGAGTTTTCTCTTGATATCTTAACTTCTCACCCTATCTCAAAGGATGAGCCAAGACACCCTGCAGAAGAAATATGGGTTGGTCCCTTTTTATCCGTGATGTTATTATATAAGTCACCATTCAGAGATTTAGGATGACTCTGGGCACCTTCATGTAGACCCACAAGTACAATTGAGAAGGACAGCATTATTGAGAACAGTTTTTATGTTATTGTGTTGACCAGTAGAAGTCAATAGAGGTGGAGCCTCTTTAACCCTGAGTGCTATCCTGATGTCCTCCATCAACAGTGGAAAAGGAATCCCACATCCCGGAATAATCATTATTTAATCTCCGAACTGCCTTTATTCAACCATTTTAGAAAAAATATCTACCTTCTTTCTGCTGAGAAAAATCATTCCACTTGGCTTTTATAAATACCACAGAGACTGCTCATCTTAAGTTTACCAATGATCTCCTGATGGCTTTTGAACTAAAGCGCAAACAGTTCACCACAGTACTGTAGTAGACAGACTGAGGTTTTGGGTGATTTTCCTCTTAGTATCATTCATCCAATTTTACAAACCCATATTCCCATATTCAAAAATCACAATTTGTCTCACAGGGCTTAACAAGGTGCAACACCCTAGGTCCTTAACCCTCAACAAGAGTAAGGAAAAACTAACCCAAAAAAATATAGAAACCTCAGAGAGCGCCACATGTGAGGGATCCCTGTCTTATGAAGTACAGAAGTGCAATAGAAGATGGATGAACAACAGAAGAGTATTACAACATTGATTAGAATAAACAATTTGTAGCATAATGGAAAGAATATGAATCGAAGGAGAAAATATTGTATATCAAACAGTCTTGATGTAATCATAGTCCGTGATCAGCTGCCACCAAAATTAAGATCCACCACCACATCAGATGCAAACATAATCGACAATGCGTCGTCATGATCCACTGCCGCCATCAGGATCCACCTTCGGCTGCCACCTCGATCATGGTCCACCGACCCTATCCACTTTCAGATGCCAACATGATCAGGATCCACCATTAAGATCTCAATCTCTGATTCGCGATCCACCATCATAATCCACAATGTGGCCGCAGCTGTGGCCCTGGATCTGCAAAGGTTGAGGCATAAGGACTCCGGGGAAGAAGTCATGTCAGTAGCATGTATTGATGAGACATTAATGTCTATAGTGTGAGAAGAGGAAAGAGAAGCTCCATTTGTCATGTGACCCCGACATTCAAGACATATAGCAGCAGAACTAAGAGAAGATCTAAATATAAGCTTTATATCTCTTGCACTTGCACACATTGTGAGCCTCAGGAATAAATTCCAGGTCCAGTTTTAATTTTCCTACACATGGTTTCCTGCGTTTACACAATTCACTCTTAAGCTGTTTGTTTCCAATGCTATGCTGATGAAACTCACCTGGCATGTTTCCGGCAGAAATACCTCTGTGATGTCAAAAAGTATATTAAATTTGTTTTTTCCATTCTTTGGATGTTCCCTGGATTAGCCAAGCCGCATGCTAAGATAAAATAGGGAACATATGCAGAACACCCCCTGGTGGGCATAGTAGCAAGATATATTTGTTCAAGATGAATATCGTTTGCCGGTTTGGTGAGCATGTGAGAGCGGTGTAGTCTCGGTCTCCCGTAACCCAACTTTTCAAAAACCCGTGCTTTTCTTATACCCTCAACGACCCAAGTAAGAACTGACGCCCCATAAACTCAGTATAATACTGTTGAACCAGGAATAATGTCAAAATCAACTAAGCAGTCAAAGAAAAACGAAAATGAAATTCCGATGGCCTGCGATAACACATGCTTAACTAGCATCGAAGACCTGCTGGAAAAACACAGAGCCAGCATAGCTACGGATCTTAAAAACTCCTTCGCTGCCCTGGAGTCAAGACTGGAGAAAATGCAGACCACTGTGTTTAATCATGGACAACGTATCATCTAACTGGAAACCAGCGCCGAGTCAGATGACCAGCGTATTCGCACTCTGGAGGTGAAGCTTATAGCTTTAGCTGATAGCAACAACAAGCTACTAGCGAAGACGCGGGACCTCGAAAGCCGGAGCCGCAGGAATAACATCCGGATCATCGGCCTTCCAGAATCAATCGAGGGCCCGGCACCCACTATGTTTTTCTCGAAGCTGTTAGTTGAACCACTCGGGGAGGAGATCTTAGAGTCCCCTCCAGAGCTAGACCGGGTGCACAGGGTGTTAACTGCCAAGCCACAACCGGGGTCGCGGCGTATTCGCACTCTGGAGGTGAAGCTTATAGCTTTAGCCGATAGCAACAACAAGCTACTAGCGAAGACGCGGGACCTCGAAAGCCAGAGCCGCAGGAATAACATCCGGATCATCGGCCTTCCAGAATCAATCGAGGGCCCGGCACCCACTATGTTTTTCTCGAAGCTGTGAGTTGAACCACTCGGGGGAGGAGATCTTAGAGTCCCCTCCAGAGCTAGACCGGGTGCACAGGGCGTTAACTGCCAAGCCACAACCGGGGTCGCGGCCGCGGCCGGTGATCATCCGCCTGCACCGCTACCGGATCAAGGATCTGATCATACGAGAGGCTCGCAAAAGAAGAGGAAAACTACAGTATGAAGGAGCTCCTGTCCAGATCTTCGAAGACTACGCACCAGAGGTGGTTGAAGAACGCGCAAAATACCGGGCGGTGATGGCAGAACTGTACAACCTCGCTCTCAAGCCTGCTCTACTCTTTCCGGCTCGCCTACAGATTTCACTCAGCGACGGGGCGAAGAAGAGGTTCTCCTCCCCGGAGGAGGCTGCGGCGTTCGCCTCAAGATACAAACAGAGCCCGGGGCCCAACTAGCTTAGCCAGCCAGGCTAGCCAGCTCCGGGAAGGCGTAAGATAACCGTTAAGTATAATTCTGACCACCTATGCATAGCAGACCAAAGGTATATGACTGTTGTTAAAAGCTATGTAATGACAATATGTGACTGAAGACTATTTGCTCAGGGCTACTGATAACCGATCATTGTGCTAGCCGGTGGCTAACGCGCCGGCTGTGCCTCTGCCTGGGGAACCAGGGGATTGGGCTCTCATCCAAAGACACTCTCCTGCAGCAAACTGAGTTGACTTTGCACTCAGACAATTTATTTTTTGTATTTATTCTCATTTTATTTCATGGTTTGCAGTTCTCATAATGACTATCGGTTGTATGAGATAACTAAATGTTTAGAAGTATACTGCATTATTTTCTCTTTATTTACTTAAAGCTGCAATTTCTACAGAGCCAGTAGTCTTTATTTAGATGAAGAAAAGCACAATAATTGTAAGTTTTGACTAATGTTGAGCTTAACTAAACACAGGAATTGGCCTATTCTGCTTGGTTTTGAAGGCTTACTCAATATGGTAAGGGTAAATAATTATATTCAACACTCTACATGGGTCATAGTTCACTATGTAATAGTCTACATTACACAGAATATTTAATTTTTATATGCTATCCACCTCATGTTGGAGGGGTACTTTGAAGTATTTTGTCAAAGGTTCAAAGGGTTATGTAATACATTATAATACTTGTTCAGTTATGGGTTCTGAGATGATTCTTCGAGGTGAGATGCTTCAGAAAGGGAAGTATGAGCAAGTTAGTTTAGGAGTGGATGACATTCCTAGGGGCATGGGAGGGAGCAAGGGCAGGAGACTAGGTCTCCTCACACATGGGGTGGGAGGGTTGGGGGAAGTGTGGGTAAAGATACCTTTTTTGTGTGTCCAGTATTGACAAGCTTCACTGTTTTGTGGTTTATTAAGTTTTTGAAATTATTTGTGATTTTTTTCACTCATCTATTGCTGTCTGTGTCTTAGAATTGACCTGGTACCCTCTTTACCTTTTGCTGTAATATGACTGGCTCACTAGATGGAGGGACCACTGGTGGGCAAGTGGTAAGGTTCACCTCTTTAATCAAGGGAGGCTTGAATGCCGCTGCCGAATGTGCGCAAGAGACCTGCTAAAAACTGACCATAGAAAGTTGGACCGACCATGGATAGGACAAATTTTTCACTCTCAATTTAACTGCAAGACAAGAGGGACAGCCATACTAATCAGAATTTTTTTTCAATTTACCTCCAGTAATATTATCACAGATCCAGAAGGACGTTATACAATTATCTCTGGTATTTTATATCAAAAGCCTGTAATCTTGGCATCAATCTACTCCCCTAATTGGGATGACCAAAGTATCTTCAATTCAGTGTTTTCTCTAATTCCTAATCTGGACTCTCATACTTTGATTTTTGGAGGGGATTTAAATTGTGTTATCGACCCAATTCTTGACAGATCGAGCCACAGAACTATTCCGCCCTTGAAGATGTCACAAACCCTGTTCGCCATCATGGACCAGTTTGGCTACGTCGATCCCTGGAGATTTACGAACCCATCTTCTCGTCAATATTCCTTTTTCTCGCACGCCCATCGTTCTTTTATCCCGTATAGATTACTTCCTAGTGGATAAAACTCTTATTTCTTCTCTTATTCATGTACAATACTTACCCATAACAGTTTCAGATCACTCAGCCTTGGTACTAGATCTCTGTTTTGACCTAAAACCCAAACATTTTAGATCCTGGCGTTTCAACCCTCTTTTACTTAGAGAAGAACAATTTTGTAACCATATTTCTGACTCAATCTCAGTCTTCTGCGACAGAAAATGAGGAAACCTCCCCATCTTTGCTATGGGACACCTTGAAGGCTTTTTTTAGAGGCAAGATCATTTCATATGTTTCCTATGCAAATAAACAACGCAGAATGCGTAGGGAAGAACTAGAAAAATTAATCGCAGATCTGGATAGATCATTAGCAGTAACAAATACTCCGGACTTGGATTTAAGACAGAACTTGACTTGCTCCTTACAACAGAAGCTGAACTACTACTTCTCCGTTCCTATGGATCACTATATGAACACGGGGCGTCTCCTTGCTCACCAGCTCAAGGCCAAACAAGCATCCAACCAAATCATCCAGATAAGAGATGAATCGGGCATGGTAGCGACCGACTCTATTAAAATGAATACCTCATTCAGTTTATTCTATCAACAACTGTATAAATCTGAATCCCCCGATGATGAAACCCATATGGATGCTTTCTTTCAAAATCTAGATGTACCAAAAGTTTCGCCTAATGATAATCAGGCGCTAGACGCTCCTTTAACACTCTCTGAGATATAGGAAGTGTAGCCCTTTATAAAATCATTAGGATACAGTGCATACAATTAATCTCAAAATAGCAAAAACAAATGTTGTACTAAAAAGATAAGTCCATATTATGATAAAATGTAATAAACATAATATGTACAGTTAATAAGTTTAGCTATTTACAGTTAAAAAAGTAAAGCAATAAATAGATGTGTGGTTAAAAGGCTCTGTGATTGAGAAGACGAGAAACTTGATTTGAGTGCTTTTAATGTGAAATCTAACTTTTTCTCTGTTGTGTGTCAGTCATTCAGTTTCTGCATTTCTCATTGGGTAGTAGCAAATTCACAGCCAATCCAAGTCTGGTATGGGGAGGGACATGAAGTGTAGGATGAGGTTCAGCATGCTTTGAGCAGGTGAGTTAGAGAGAGACAGATTGTCCGGTGTCCTGAGGAAAAGTGTAGTGCTGTGGGAAACTAGCCTGGATGCCAGACGAACTTAGCCCCTTCTTTTTGTGAGATAAAAGAAGTGTAGCCCTTTATAAAATCATTAGGATACAGTGCATACAATTAATCTCAAAATAGCATAAAAAATGTTGTACTAAAAGAGAAAGTTCATGATAATTAGATAAGTTCATATTATTAAAAATAGTTAAAATAAGGTAAAATACGGGATAAAATGTAATAAACATAATATGTACAGTTAATAAGTTTAGCTATTTACAGTTAAAAAAGTAAAGCAATAAATGGATGTGTGGTTAAAAGGCTCTGTGATTGAGAAGACGAGAAACTTGATTTGAGTGCTTTTAATGTGAAATCTAACTTTTTCTCTGTTGTGTGTCAGTCATTCAGTTTCTGCATTTCTCATTGGGTAGTAGCAAATTCACAGCCAATCCAAGTCTGGTATGGGGAGGGACATGAAGTGTAGGATGAGGTTCAGCATGCTTTGAGCAGGTGAGTTAGAGAGAGACAGATTGTCCGGTGTCCTGAGGAAAAGTGTAGTGCTGTGGGAAACTAGCCTGGATGCCAGACGAACTTAGCCCCGCCCACAACATTTTTGGTCGGGCAGGTCGGTCTGGAGTCGCTCCATTGGGAAAAAATTATGCCCCGACCGGGCCAATCAGATTGTCAGGGCGGGCTTTATACGATGATTGACAGATGATCAACGGTAACGTAATCAACCACGTCATCAAAGTGCCCTTGGGTTGAATTCGTTTTCAACAAACATGCCTGCCGCTGGAGAGCTCAGATGTGTAGATGCTGCCATTGAGTCTGTTTTAGAAGACATCGACAGCGCATTCATTTTGAAAGAGGAACACAGAACGTGGAGGCGACGCCAAAGCACCGTGCTAATCCCTATCGCTTGGCTGTTCACAACGGACACTGAAGCGACGCGGCACCGCCGGGCAGCGCTAATAATATCACCCGTTGATCCAGTAGATCGCTGAACAGCTTTGTGCCAGTCACACCGGAGGCTGAAGCACCGCGCTGCGCCAAGACTGCCTCGCGGTGCTGCAGCCTCCGGTTTGAGAGGCACAAAGTTTTAACATGGGAGTGGATGGGAGCCAACTGTAATTTAAGGCTTGGTGCTGCGCTGAAGCTTCCGGTGTGAACCCGGCGTTAGTAAATAACAGACATGGGGGACTCGAGTCGCAAATTTGAGGACTTGAGACTTGCTTGAATTACACTGATAAAAGACTCGACTTGACTTAGACTTGGTCTTCATGACTTGAGACTTGACTTAGACTTGAGACAGATGACTCGAAATGACTCGACTTTTTAAAAGTTAGATTAAGTTAGAAATTATGTTTTATTTATATATTTAGCCTATATATTTATTATTTTATTTTGAAAAATGATCGGGTGATTTTACAGTGCAATGAATGTACGCATCTCGGGTGATCGCGCGCTGCACGGACAAACTGCCGCTGCGTGAGCAGGTCAACACAGGAGCAGCAGTCATGGAGGCGGCAAGACCAAAAATAATTAAATTTGGGTTCAACGATTACATTGTCGATGAGAATAAGAAAATGAGGACAGCGGTATGCAAGGTCTGCAGCTCAAAAATCAGTGACACGATCGCCACCACATCCAACTTCATCCGTCACTACAAAA
This sequence comes from Platichthys flesus, assembly GCF_949316205.1. Lineage (NCBI taxonomy): Eukaryota > Metazoa > Chordata > Actinopteri > Pleuronectiformes > Pleuronectidae > Platichthys > Platichthys flesus. Next base: position 4,237,457 of record NC_084951.1, on the reverse strand, counting down.
CCCACAAAAAAAGGTAAGCTACGTGACTGTGTCTTTAAGCTAGCTGTACGGCTGTTACAAAGCTAACGTTTGCTAACACCTAGGCCTACATATCTTAAATTGACCGTGGCTAGAAGGCTATCTATAACCTAATGTCTTCTCAATAAAATGCGCAGTAAAAGTGTCTTTAGCTAACTTATTGGCTGGTCAAATGGGTCAGACGTTAACTAGAAAGGTAACGGTTGCTAACATGAATTCCAACACAGTAGTTTATTAAGCTAACATTACGAGCAAGTCAGTGCATATTTATGCATGCTGATTAACGGCCGCGACTCGCGGATTGCCACTGCAGATTAATGTGTCACTTCAAGTTTTTGAGAGAGAGAGAGAGAGCGAGTGTGTGTGAGTGTGTGTGTGTGTGTGTGTGTGTGTGTGTGTGTGTGTGTGTGTGTGTGTGTGTGTGTGCGCGTGTGTGTGTGTGAGAGCGAGAGTTTGAGAAAAACTATGAGTGAAGAGAATGTATTTCTATGTGTTTGATTGATGGTTGTGTAACACTGATATTGAAAATCCTGTATGCCAGGGAATTTAAGGGAATTTGGTTTGATAGATTTGAGGCTCTATTTTATTTTCTGTCTTATTTAAAGCCTTTTCACTCTTACATGTATTTTTTATGTAATACAAGCAGAGGAAGTTATTAACACATTATTACCTTACAGTGTAAAGAAAGAAAGAGGAGTGGATAATATATATATATATATATATGAATATTATACATTTATCCTAAAGTCAATATTTCTCTCGGGAAATTTAACTCACATTTTAATTTGACTTGTCATAAGCCCTATAAAAACTGCATCCCACATTGCATATTAACAGATTTTGTTTAAATGTATGAACATTTCAGTGCATTTTAAAAGAGCCAATTCACAGAAATTGAGTCCTAGCTATATGGTCAGCAGTTCCAGGATAACAAGTAATCGTATTTGATTCTTGCATTCATAGAACTAAACTAATGATTTACTATGCAATGAATAATATATGAATCATAATGTGTAAATATATTCCTCTTTTCTTTTTACTGTCTACAGATATGAAGAGTACATCCATACCAAAGATACTTTGGATCTTAAACAGCCTTCAATCAACCAATTCATCGAATCAAGGAGTGTGCCACTATACAACTGCAACCATCCCCAGCAGAAAGCCATTACACACTCAATACTGTCGGACCTCATAATAAATTGCAACATGCCATTGTCCATCGTTGAACATCAAAGCTTTCATCAGTTTTTGTCAATAGTGGACAACAAGTACTCTCCAGTCAGTCAAAGAACAATTACTTCAAAGATTGACAGTCTGGTGGGAGATAGACAAAGTAAGCTAAAAAATGAACTAGCAAAGGCAGATAATGTGTCAGTGACTGTAGACATATGGTCAGACCGCAGGTTGAGAGGCTTTCTTGGAGTCACAGGACATTGGATCAACATCGAAGATGACAGTCTTCAGTTAAAATCTCGGTTGCTCGCATGCAACCGCTTCAGAGGTTCCCATACAGGGGAAAGAAGTTGTGAAGAATTTGAGCAAATATGTGAAGAATATCAAATGAAGAAAAAGGTCGACCACATCATCTGTGACAACGCTGCAAACATGAAAAAGGCGTTCAGTACATGTTTTCCTGGACAGGAAGATGAAGATGACGACCATGATGATTTCAACATTTGGAACAACCTGACAGTGGAAGAGCAGGGGAGGTTTGAGAATGTATTGAGTGCAAAGTCCCAGACAAGACTTCAATGTTTTGCACAAACCCTTCAATTGACTATAGGTGATGGCTTTAAAGACACTAAAATAATCAGTGCAGCTCTCTCCAAAGCTTCAAGGTTGAGCTCTTTGCTCCACACGAGCACCACTTTCAAAGACAAATTTGAGATGGAGTTTGGACAGCGTGGAATCCCTGCCTCTGTAACCACACGCTGGAATTCCACACTTAGGCAACTGAAATCAGTGCTTAACTGTGACCAACTGAAACTGTCTGCAGTTCTTGAAGATGCGGGACACAAAGAGACAGTATTCACAGCTAGAGAGTGGAGTCAGATAAGGGAACTGGTGGATGTTCTTCAACCCTTTGGAGAAGCCACAGATCTCACACAAGGAGAAAAAATTGTCACTATAAGTGCTGTGGTACCCTGCATCCTTTCTCTTAATCATCACTTGGAAAATCAAAAAGAGAGAGTGCACTACATGGGTGGTTTGATCCGAAGCCTGCAAGAATCACTCCAAAGAAGATTCAGAGGGATCTTTGTACATGTGAGGATGGCAGATGACCAGAGTGATGGAGCATCCTTGCCGTTCTCTGACCCTCTATACCTAAAAGCTGCTTTGCTGGATCCTTCATTCGGCACCATGTGGTTGGCCCATGATGTTTTGGCCCCTGAAAAGGTCAAGGAGGATGTGTCTGTGATGATAAAAAGTATGTTATTTTTTCCGTATTAATCCAATTTAAATGTTAGACCTAAGAAGAAATAGTCTGTAAAAGGAATGTTTAGTATGTTGATATATACACACTGAGCACTTCAGTTTTTGTTTACATTGTCAGAAAGGTGATAATTCTACTTTATAGTTATTATTGAGGTTGTAGTGGGTGATAGTGGTATACTGGAGAGAATAATATATTGAAAAGTGTTCCTAATATTTTCCCTCCCACATTTATGTTAATGAAGTGGACAAAATTGAAATTGTTATAGAAATATTTTGTGACTATTGTTTTTGCTTGTTTATCAGGCTTGATTCTCAGAGATGCTGGCATGACCATGACCACGACCAGTCCAATCACCGATGAGCCAATTACACCGTCAGAGCCAGAGCGTCAGACTGGGCTGTTCTCAGCATACCGCAAAAATATGAAGATGAGTTCAAATTCCACTCCCCAAATTCAGTTGAACCACTACCTCGACATTTGTGATGGACAGAGCTGCCTTCAGTTTTGGGCCATGAACAGGCGCACCCTCCCCTCTTTGTTCAAGGTGGCGGTAAGGGTCATGGCAGTCCCTGCATCAAGTGCACCTGTTGAACGTGTGTTCAGCCATGGTGGGGTGATAATGCGATCCCATCGTTCACAACTGAGTGACAAAGTACTCTCAAATTTAATTTTTTGCAAATGCAATGCATTGTAAGTCGATGTATGGCAAATAATATTCTACAACATGTAGGGAGATTGACTGATGACTTGATCTGTTCTCGTATACAGCGAGCCACCTAGAGGTTCTAATTGATTCTGTTCATAGGTTGGAGGTAATGATCAAAAAAAACATTTTCAAACTATTCACATAATGGCTTTGGTATGCCACATGCTATTCCTGTTATTTCGTCCTGTTCATATTTACACTATCTACATTTTAACCTAAGATTTATTATTAAAATATTGATTATTAAGTGTGCAAAATGAAATTTATGCAACGCCACTTACACAACCACTGCTGTCCCTGTTATTTGGAGCCTGACACCTGGGAGGAATGGTGAATACGTTTTCATGGTTTGATGTAATGTTTTTTCATTTCAGTAATGTTTACATTTCAGGCAATATTTATTTATTTATTTTGATATATTTATTTTAATTTTATGTTCCATTTAGTTGATGATACAATACTTTTTTGTTCACAGAAATGTTAATGAGAAGCACCTTAGACAGATGCCTTAACAGGCCATTGAGAAATTGTGTGACCCTCCTGAAGGTGGACGCAAGCAGTTATGTAAGTTGGGCAATTGTAAGCAGGCTGCTCAATAGTTTGAGTTATTGTTAATGTATAGACATTATGATTGTTAATGTTGAAATAAAACAACTTGTGATTGTGAACCACTCTCTTGACTGATTTTTAAATGTAGAAACTGGGTTAGATAATATGATTTTTGTATGACTTGACTTGTGACTTGCTTGACCTGAGCAATGACTCTATGATTCTAACCACAGTGACTTGGACTTGCTTGAGACTTGAAGGTTATGACTTGAGACTTGCTTGTGACTTGCACATGAGTGACTTACTCCCATGTCTGGTAAATAACTCACAATGCGTTGCTTAGCATACGTCACATACTACGTTGCTCTGATTGGTTGTAGGTCTATCCAATTGAGCGAAGAGGAATTTTACTTCCTGGTCAGTTGAAACACGCCCAATAATCACAGCCCAATTGTGAGTCTGACAACGTCAGGCTAGTGGGAAACATTTAAGAGGTGTCATCGAGGTCGACTACTCGTGGTCCTGATATATAACTCTTCTATGTAACCTGCCAAAGGTAAATATAATGTGTATGCCTGAAATTGTGAGCTGTAACTTAATGTTGTAGTGGAAAAAGACCGAACTGTAATGTAATTAGCCACCCGCTAGCATAGCATCACGTGGGGAACCCACTCTAAAGCCCCACCTTGAATGCTGAAAAATGCCTAGAAATGTCTCACTCCCAAATGTTTTGTTAGGGAAAAATACAATACATGGTAGAAAACATTCTCCAGAAGCAGCCAAGCCCGGGGACCCACTCTAAAGCCCCACCCTGAGTTCTGAAAAATGCCTAGAAATGTCTCACTCTTTGTGTTAGGTAAAAAAATGACTTGGGACACTTGTAGGCACTTTACCTCATAGCAAGAATGCCTAGAAATGTCCCAAATGTTTTGTTAGGGAAAAATACAATACATGGTAGAAAACATTCTCCAGCACCAGCCAAGCCCAGGGACCCACTATAAAGCCCCACCCTGAATGCTGAAAAATGACTAGAAATGTGTCACTCTTTGTGTTATGTAAAAAAATGACATGGGACACTTGTAGGCACTTTACATTTTAGCAAGAATGTCTATAAATGTCCCAAATGTTTGTTAGGGAAAAATTAAATACATGGGAGAAAACATTCTCCAGCACCAGCCAAGCCCGGGGACCCACTCTAAAGCCCCACCCTGAGTTCTGAAAAATGCCTAGAAATGTCTCACTCTTTGTGTTAGGTAAAAAAATGAGATGGGACACTTGTAAGCACTTTACCTCATAGCAAGAATGCATAGACATGTCCCAAATGTTTTGTTAGGGAAAAATACAATACATGGTAGAAAACATTCTCCAGCACCAGCCAAGCCCAGGGACCCACTATAAAGCCCCACCCTGAGTGCTGAAAAATGCCTAGAAATGTCTCACTCTTTTTGCTAGGCAAAAACAAAACAAAAAATAACATGGGACACTTGTAGGCACTTTGCATAATAGCAAAAATGCCTAGAAATGTCCCAAATGTTTTGTTAGGGAAAAATACAATACATGGTAGAAAAAATTCTCCAACACCAGCCAAGCCCGGGAACCCACTCTAAAGCCCCACCTTGAATGCTGAAAAATGCCTAGAAATGTCTCACTCTTTGTGTTAGGTAAAAAAAAAATAAATACATGGGACACTTGTATGCACTTTACATTATAGCAAGAATGCCTAGAAATGTCCCAAATGTTTTGTTAGGGAAAAATACATTTCTAACTCTTCTATGAAACCTGCCATAGCATCACGTGTTTGAATATCATAGCTTTAGCACTGTTGTTGTTTTCAATGCTAAAACGGGCTAACGTTAAGTCAGTACGATTTAGCGTGATGATATTTTGGCTCAAAGAGTTCATGTAATTAAAGGAGACGGACGTCTGTGAAGAGAGGGAGAGAGAAATTGAGATGGTTGCTGGTGGATGGACCCTGCTGTTTATTCTTCCCCGGATTTTTCGTTGCTGTGTGCTGCCTGTGTTTGGATTGTGACTGCCATCACCCCATCTGTGACTGCCATCACCCCTATCTGTGACTGTCATTGCTCTATTTCTCCTCGTTTGGACCTGTGAGTATTGAACTGATGTGACAATGCACATGCTTTTATTTTATGCTCTTGACTGAGTGAAGTGGCTATAATAGTTTTCAGGCCTCACTGCACCCGAGCATCACTACAGGCCTGCAACTGAGTCTTGAGTTTAACATTTCTGGTCCACATATGATGTTTTTGAGTTAATTTAAAGTTGAAGAAGGAATTGTTTTGTTTTGATTCTGAGACCTGTGAAAGGTAAAGATATAACTTGTGCATTTATTTTATTTTGTAAATATTTTACTTCCTGAGAGAGGAGCTCACAACAATTTCATTTATTTCATATTGTTAATAAACACATGTGAAGGTTTTGACTTTTAAAATACAGTTGTGGTGGTCTTTAATTTTAATTAGAGGAATTTAAACAAAAGATAAGTTTCGATCATATTCATTTTTTGTGTTTACGAACTCAGGCCCAGGAGATCTGGGTTACAGAAGCAATAAGCTCAATGAATAGTGGCAAATCACCGGGCCCTGGCGGATATCCCGTTGAGTTTTATAAACGGTTTTCTAACCAGCTAGCCCCTCTACTTTTGGAGATGTTTAACTACTCATACAGCCAGGGTTTTCTGCCACCCACCCTAATGCAAGCTTCCATTTCACTCATTTATAAAAAGGATAAGGACCCTCTAAACTGTGCATCGTATAGGCCAATTTCACTACTACCTGTAGATGTGAAAATACTTGCGAAAATTTTAGCACGCCGTCTGGGGCCAATTATGCCTTTAATCATCTCGGAGGACCAAACGGGGTTCATCAGTGGGAGGTACTCCTTGTAAGATTAAGAATAAGATTAAGATATGTTTATTTATACCAAACACATGCACAGACATGCACTACACACTCATGCAATGGTAGGTAAATTTAACCTCTGCATTTAACCCATCTGTGTGCAGGACACATAGAGCAGTGAGCGTCCATGTACGGCGCTCGGGGAGCAGATGTTGGGGGAGTAAGGTGCCTTGCTCAGGGGCACTAGACAGGGTAGGGAGACTCTTGGATTTTTGGACAGATCAATCCAGGTTCGTCTTTTGTTGTCTCTCCATGGAGTCGAACCCGAGACGAACCAGAGACCTTCTCTGCCCATAGTCCAAGTTTCTACCACTAGACCACTGCCTCTCCTAAAACGTTTTCTAATGTCAGGAGACTTCTCGGCATCATTCATACTCCATCCTCCCCTACAGATCCGGAGATGGTTATTTCACTTGATGCCGAGAAGGCCTTCGATAGAGTGGAGTGGCCTTACCTTTTCTTTTCCTTGCAGCGATTTGGGTTTAGGTCACGTTTTGTGTCCTGGATCAAATTACTGTACTCATCTCCTCAGGCATTAGTATGCACGAACACACAGCGCTCCAATCCTTTCACCCTCTTTCGTGGCACTCGTCAAGGGTGCCCCCTGTCTCCACTGCTGTTCGCGCTTGCTATTGAGCCGCTGTCCATAGCATTGAAATCAGAAGGGGGATTTAAAGGAATAAGGAGACATGGAGAGGAACATCGGGTCTCATTGTATGCTGATGACCTACTCCTGTGTGTAAGCGATCCCCTGTCAAGCCTTCCATCTATTCTCTCAATCCTGGACTCTTTTAGCATATTCTCCGGATATAAACTCAACATCTCCAAGAGTGAGTGGTTCCCACTAAACCAACTAGCTACAGAAATTCCAACTCATTTCATACCATTTAAGACTGCCGCGGTTGGCATAAAATATCTAGGAATAATGATCACACGATCTATGCGCACGCTGAAAGAACAAAACTTTTCGGTACTGACTGATGCAGTCAAGCAGGATCTTCAGAAATGGAGCGGTAAAAATTAACATGTTATACCAAGGTACCTTTACCTTTTTCAATGCTTACCAATCTACCTCCCCTGTTAATTTTTTAACCGTATCAATAGCATCATATCCATGTTCATTTGGGCAGGTAAACGAGCCAGAGCCAATAAATCCTTGTTCCAGAGAAGCAGATCAGAAGGTGGCCTAGGACTGCCCAATCTCCTTGGGTACTATTGGGCGGCTAACGCACAAAAGATTTTACTTTGGTTCACCTCTCCTCAACAGGGCTGGTGCCAATTGGAAGACAGCTCATGTTCCACATCCCTTCAAGCACTAGTATGTAGTACCCTCCCCCTCTCTCTCACAAATTTCACATCCAATCCCATTGTAATTAATACATAAAAAACCCCTCAGCGGCATGGCTCTGGTACTCCAGGCTAAGTCGTTGCCTAAGGGCCATTTCTCATATCTCTATAATCTCTTATCACCGACAAATGATTCATCTGTGAATAAGAGCAGGACCGGCTGGGAAACTGATGTCCAGATAAGCATTTCCGATGCTCTTTGGAAAAAGGCGTTGAAAGCTGTTAACTCCTCTTCTAGCTGTGCCAGACTTTCTGTTATCCAATTTAAAGTACTTTTTAGGCTGCACTATAGCAAAGACAAACTCTTCAAACTCTACGCAGACAAGACATCTGAAACTTGTGACAGATGCTCTCGGACGCCATGCAATCTGACACATATGTTCTGGACATGCTCCAAGTTGTTAAGTTACTGGCAATCAAATTTTTAAATCTATCTCTGACATCCTAGGTATACCTGTTGGTCCTTCACCACAGATAGCTATTTTTGGGGTGCCTCCTGATGAACTTGTAACCACATCACTGCTTGATTGCACGTACAAAAATTCTTCTCTAATGGAAATCTTCCCAGCCACCTTCCTTCAAATCCTGGCTACATGATTTATTATTTCTATTGAAACTTGAGAAAATCAAATTCAGCCTAAGAGGCCGCCCTGAGAAGTTTTATTTGCACTGGAAATCACTTCTAAATTATTGCGATAAACTCTCTGCCACTGAAACGTCCCCCTGATCCTTTGTTCACACCTTGAATAGTCCGCCGACCCCCACCCCATTTGATATGACTCTTTGTAGTCAACCTGACCTAGGAATAGTGGGCTGATCAGTTGAACACGCAGAGACGCAGGCAGCAAACAACTTTTATTACACCCCCCTTCCTTATCTATTTTATTTTATTTTATTTATTTTTATGACCTTATTATTTTATTATTGTTATTGTTTATTATTTATTTATTTATCTATTTCTGTATGTCGTGTTATCTAAAACCAATCTGGTATATTGTACTGTTGTTAACATTTTTGAAGATCTCTGGGATGAGTGGGATGGGCATGGGGTTATACAAAATGGAAATGAAACTGCCTTTGATTGTATTGTCTACTACAAATGTGAAATCAAAAAAAAATGTTTGTAAAAAAAAAAGATGAATTACCTCGACAATGTTTGAACTCAGTGCTAAAAGGTGGAGGCTGGGGTGATGGAGGCAAGTTGCCGTCCTTCCTACGGGATTCGGAAAAAGTTTAATTTATCAGCTGGCTCCGATGGTCGTGAAGAAGATGGGACACAGTGAAACCCCAGTGGTCATTGTCAAGTTCATCTAACTTACAAATGGTAAGAGAAAGTCTTGACTGTCTGACTTAGCATATAACTCACAATATAGTTGACAACATCTATGCGTCGTTTAACATACGTCACATACTACGTTGCTCTGATTGGTTGTAGGTCTATCCAATTGAGCGAAGAGGCTTTTTTTTTTCCTTGTTCGGTTGAAACACGCCCCATAATCACAGCCCAATGGAGCAGTATCAGACTCATATTCTGACTAGAATTAAGAGTATGACAATGTCAGGCAACTGAGGCTCTTGAACGATGTGGAAATCAGTGCCAGCTTTAAATCACATCAAAAAACAAATGTTTATTCTTGATTTATTGTGAGCTTTTACTTTATTCTATTTGTCTTCACACGCTGTACCTTCATTTTCAGGGGAGGGATCCGATCTCATTTAACCTCTATTCTCTGGTCTTATGACAATGTTGACTAAATTTTAGTAGCATGGGAAAAAATTACCTGGACGAAGCTGTTACATTTATAATTTACTATATATATATATAAATATAGACTACAGTGCTGTCATAATTACATCAGATACTATGTTGTATGTGCTGTATTGTAACAATATGGAGAACTACAACAAGACCTCTCTACACATTGTAGAGTAACTGTAACACATTGGGACTAACTGTAACAAAGACAAGAGAAATGCTGAGCCAGGGGGAAAAGTTTGCCAATTTGTGCTGTCACTTCCATCATCACTCTGGGAATATGTGACGCATTTATAATTCAAGCTCCTCTGTTAATAATCACTGAGAGGGGATGAGAGATCTAATATTCCAGAAGGCACAAAGCAGTTTTTGACGTCTGCATCTCCATGAGAGGAGGCACTCACACCAGGAGGCTGTATCCCCTCCAGTTGGGACAGATCTCCTGCAATGCAGTAAACAGCCAATGCAGATATATACTGCCCCAGTGGCACATGCACACACTGAAGTGCAAGCACGTGCACAGAGCAGCATACATTTAATCATGCATAGAGCTCCATGCATGCATCCCATATATAGACTCTTCATTCTGCATGTACACTAACTCACACAGGAAGACTTGATTAAATATTTTAAACATATTTTAACAAATAAAAGTTTTAAATGCACAATATTTCTGACCAATGGATGGATCATTGGCTGCCTGCCCTCCCCCAGAGTCAACTGTAGTACTTCAGTTGACTGAGTTGACTTCATCTAGAAATTTAATCCAAAGAGGAGTCAGGAATTGTATGCATGTCTTCTGATATTGGAATCATGATAAAGTACCTTATACAAAATATTAAAACATATTCTATGTAGGACTCATTTTCTGAACTACTTGAAACAATGATTTATTGGTTGTATTTTTTGCTGTGTAATTGTGTCCTAATTAGAAGTCTGTGACATTTTAGCTTTTTATTCTTACAGTATTACCTTTTGTTCACATACTGTTCCCGGTTTGTGAGCAGGTTCAGAGTGACTATGAAGACAGAGTGTTCGGCTTACAGAGAGTGAGAGAGAGGGAGGTGGAGGAGGAAAGACCTTGGCGGGAAGCAGAGGGCGTCCAGGAAAACATCAATGAAACTCAACTGATGAGGGCTAAGACTGAGTGAGAGTGAAACACCTTGACTTTGACAAAGAGTTGGGTAAAGATATAGAGTACTTCAAAAACAGACAGCACTGGGGAGTGAGCTGGGTGAGAGAGTGAGCTAGCCGAGGAGTGAGTTGGAGGGGAGAGAGAGGAGACCGACACAGTGATGAAGACAGAGATAGATAGGTGACAGGCAAAGAGCATAAATAGACAGGCACACAGGCAGAGAGAGATTGACAGAGATGGATGGTTGACATGCAGAGAGAGATGTTCATTTGGATGGAGCGTATGTTGGTGTCAGGGTCACTGGCTGTCATTACTGGCCATGGCCCAATGTCGGTAAAGCTAAGCCAGGCATAATACCTGAGCCCCTCAGCATGGCCTCTCCATCCTCTTTTGTGTGTGTGTGCGCGTGTGTGTGTGAATGTTATGTTGATACCCATCAGTTTACTGTCAGTTACCATCTCAGCAGACAGCTCTATATCTGCACTGGTGCATGGTGGACACACACAAACACCTCAGTTTTCACTCTAAGCTGAGAGTGGGTACATAAAGCTGTGCGGACTGTGCATCTGTCATGGAGAAAGAACGCAAATGAAAGGTTTCGGGACAAAAGCCCAAGTGACCAGTCTGTTCAGTTTCAGTGGCAAACAAAACTTACTTAACCTTGTGGCTACATTACCCATAATGCAACTGCCAATAGTTTGGTTAGACATTCAGGTGTGTAATGCTAATTGTAGGTAATGTAGCTCAGAGAGTCATTGCATCACTCAAGATAACGTAGGGGAGAGCGGGGTAATGTGAGACATCGGGTAATGTGAGACACCCCCTGTATCTAGGCAACGGAGTGTGCATTTTGACTTCTGGGGCCTTCATACTACTGGACTTCTTAGATTCAGTTAAGTATATTCTTTATTAAGCTTCTCTATTAAATTACTATTGTATCTGCTGTCTTAGGTTAACTAGATTGATAGTTTCAACTGTTTGGTCTCACCTGGAATTGTATGAGACGGGTGCTTCTTTGTTTTTTAATTCTGTCTACTGCTTGTAGTTTCACTCAGGTGACTGAGAGTTAAATAGGAACCAGCTAAAGGTTAAATTGCTTTCTTTTTATTCCAATTCTGTTAAAAAGCATAATTCTATTTTGCTTTCTACCTGCTGAGGTAAATAGCTTTGTCCAGAAACAGTTTCTGGCCAAATAGGACAGTTAGCTAAGGCACTGATTAAAGGGAGAAGTCTCTCTTGTTATTTTAACTCTGTTGATTATCTGCTGCTGGGCCATTAACACCACGTGGTGCCTGATCTTAACCACAATAATCTTCTTGACCCTCACCAGTCTGGTTTCAAGGCAGGTCACTCAACTGAGACTGCCCTCCTTGCTGTCTCTCAGCAGCTTCACACTGCTAGAGCAGCCTCTCTCTCCTCTGTCCTCATCCTTCTAGACCTCTCTGCTGCATTCGACACAGTGAACCACCAGATCCTTATTTCCTCCCTTCAGGACCTCGGTGTCTCAGGCTCTGCTGTCTCCCTGCTCTCTTCCTACGTCATTGAACGCTCTTATAGGGTAACTTGGAGAGGATCTGTGTCTGATCCTTGTCCCCTCACTACTGGGGTCCCTCAAGGTTCTGTCCTTGGTCCTCTCCTCTTCTCTTTGTACACCAACTCCCTCGGCTCTGTCATTCACTCACACGGCTTTTCCTACCATAGCTATGCCGATGACTACCAACTAATCCTGTCTTTTCCCCGATCAGAAACACAGGTAGCAGCACGAATCACTGCCTGTCTGACCGACATCTCTCAGTGGATGTCTCAACACCACCTGAAGATTAACCTTGACAAGACTGAACTACTTTTCCTTCCAGGGAAAGACTCTGGTCATCTCACGTCTAGATTACTGTAACTCCCTCCTGGCAGGTTTACCTGCTACTGCCATCCGACCTTTGCAGCTCATCCAGAATGCAGCAGCTCAACTGGTTTTTAACCAACCTAAATTCACTCACACTACTCCTCTCCTCCGCTCCCTTCACTGGTTACCAGTGGCTGCTCGCATCCGGTTCAAAACATTAGTACTTGCGTACCATGCTGTGAACGGATCCGATCCAGTCTACATCCAGGACATGGTCAAACGTTACACCCCACCCTGTTCACTCTGCTCTGCTTCGACCAATCAGCTCGTTGCTCCCTCACTGTGAGCTAAACACTCATCAAAAACACGACGATGTTTTCCATCCTGGCCCCTAAATGGTGGAATGAGCTCCCCATTGACATCGAAACTAAAACTAAAAACACACCTCTTCCGACTTTACCTTGAATAAAAAAAAAAAAAAAAAAAACACTAACAACTTTTTGAAACTAACACTTTAGTAGCACTTAAATGGCACTTACTTATAGCACTTTGTAGTTTTGCTTTATTTGAAGAAATTGTACTTTCTTGATTCTTGTCGTCCTTGGTATGTACCCTCAGGTTTGAATGCACTTATTGTAAGTCGCTTTGGATAAAAGCGTCAGCTAAATGAAATGTAATGTAATGTAATACATTTGTGGTCATGTGACCATAGTGTTTTCAAGCGAAATAAATTGATTCAGATAGAAAAACTTATATCATATAAGCTGGGGTAAAGTGAGACACAAAAATTGTTTAAAAAAACAATCATATTTTCACTGCCCTTTGTCCTGAAGACATTCTGATCATTTCCATTGCTAGGAAACATCTTGAATTAATTGGAAATGTGTAAATTTTACTGATATATCATTTTAGACTCTAAAGTGTAAACTTGGTTTCTCCTTCAGAACTTTGCTGAAATTTAAGAGATGGACAAGATTAATGTGCTAGTGTGATGAGAAGCTATCGCAATTTTAGTAGTGTAGAGTAACTCTTTATATTCATTATCTTTCTTGGGGCGCTATGATGGTTCATTGGAAAGCACTATCGCCTTACAGCAAGAAAGTTCCCTGTTTGAATCCCATTTCCAAAGACATGCAAATTGGGTTTGGATTTATTGGAGGCTCTAAATTGTGGGATTGAATAGTTGTTTGACTCGCTGACACGCTGGCAACCGGTCCAAGGATAGATGTTTTTTTTTTCTTTTGATAATACAGTTCAGTAAAATATTGATGTTTCCCAATATTTTCCCTGTTATTATGCTTTCAGATTTCAGGTATCAGTTACCCACCTGTGAGCTTGCTAAACTTACTTTCTAAGGCCTCTAGACACTGACAGTAATGGTAACATTATCGTTTCTGATCAGCAGTGTTCTCATGACACCACTAGAACACCATGCTTACAATGTACATGTGCCCCACATCTTAGCCCCAAGCTCACAATCACATTTGAAGGCAGACTGTCCTTTCCTACCAATATTTAACTTAAAATGTGGAAAACAGAGACGGGGACTTGAACCTGAAGACCAACCAGGCTAATAAGAAGATTTCAAAAACGTATAACTTGGCTGTAGAGTTTCTACCAAAGAGCGTGACTGAATATTCTGATAGAATGAGTCAGCAGGCCTGGCAGGTTGATCTGGATGATTCTCAGGTGTGCAGGTAAGTTGACAGAAAGCAGGACACTGAAAGCCTCATCTAGCAGCAACACACAAATGCTCCGACAGGACCAGGGATGAAATGGGGACAAACAATTCTTAAGGAACTGATAACAAATGGTTGATAGCTTCATCGCTTTCACATAAAGCTGAAACACAACCACAGTGTCACATAGTCAACATCTTTACAAACTGAAATTTTGAATTTTAATCCACTAATCGAGGAATCTGTTGCTTTGATTCATTCCTTTTTGTCCAGACCTTTTTCTTTATATGTGCTTTTGTTGCTGTAGCTTTATTCTAACAAAAAATACTGGTACACTGTAATGTAGAAGAGTCTGCTAATGGATTTTTACAATACTAAGAAATTAAAGCTGTCATGGATTACGGTTTGTGGATCGCGCACCGGGGGTCGCGGTGTTGGATCCAGTGTGGCGGATTCTGAGTCATGTGGGCTGATCGTGGTGCTGGTGGCGGACCCTGTGTCGCGTTGGCATTGGGCACGGGCGGTGGACCAGGACCGCAGTGGTGGCTTGTGATGGGTCCTCCTGGTGGGCGGCGGTGGAGGGTGACTGAGGACTGAAGTGGCGTCTGGTCTGGATGGTGGATCGTGGTCTAGATGGTTGCTGAGCATGGACTGTGCTTCATCAATGCTGCTAGAGACTTTGATTATTGATGATGTTCTCCTGCACGTGGCATCTATTGCACTTCTGTCCGTCCTGGGAGAGGGATCCCTCACATGTGGCTCTCTCTGAGGTTTCTACATATTTTTACCCTGTTAAAAGGGTTTTTTGTAGTTTTTCCTTACTCTTGCTGAGGGTTAAGGACAGAGGATGTCACACCCTGTTAAAGCCCTATGAGATGAATTGTAATTTGTGAATATGGGCTATACAAATAAAATTTGATTGATTGATTGATGTCATGGCTAAAAAATACTGTACAGGCTGCATCTGAACAATTTATAGTTAGGGAACTTAATCTATAGAGACAAATAATATTTCAACACAAAGTATGGAATCTATTAATCATCAGGCGCTTTAGATTTGTGTTCATTTTTGGCACTATAAGAGTATCCTCTGTGGTCATCTATATTACTCACAGGACTTTACTGAATGTGTGTGCATGGGAAAAGCTGACCAATTACACATCACTGCATCGTAAAAACATATCAGTGGGACATACATTAGAGTTCCACTTTTTAATGTCTGGGCTGCCGTCCAGGACTGAGTCACAAAAAGATTCAAACAATCCTTAAATTATTGTGAAATTACTATCCAAGGCTATTAGCCAAAATGACGTTGCCAAGACTCTCCGACAAATAACAGGAGGAGAAAACACTGACTAGGTAGGTCACGTCTCTGAAAAAAGAGCAGGGTAATATTTTGTTACATTAGCTTGTAATGTAGAATCTGCACTGTAGTCAGCAAGAGCAGCAGAGGGGAAACTTGGAGAGAAAATACTGTCCCCTTGAGGAAAGAAAAAAGTTAAAAAACCTCCCTTTTAATAAAACGCAGGAGATGAGCTGATGGGGAGATGGAGAGGTGAGAGGGAGTGGTGGGGAGGGTGAATGAATAGCAGAGAATGATTATAGTGGATGTCTTATCACTCATATTCCTCAGTAGCTCTATTCCCAGCCCCATGCCTGTCCTAACACTTGTCTATCCTTCATCGTCAAGCAGCCAGAGTGTGTGTGTGTTCGTGAGGATGCCTTTGTGCTCCACATGTTTGTGCTTAAATCTGCCAGTCCAGTGTGTGCATTTGTAAAGTGTGCCTTTTGCATATTTG